>NC_072738.1:104677027-104977027 GCF_026930045.1 Uloborus diversus | reverse complement strand
GCAACTATATATTTTCTATTTACTATTCAAAATATATTCTTTAAAGAAAAAAATATTTTTACTGGTTTATATGATGAGAAGATTACGTTCTTTCTATACACAATGGTTTATAAGTTCCACTTGATTTTAAAACGAATAAACACCTCTTGATTTGCAACTAAAAATTGACTTTTTTCGTTGCCGAGAACGTCCCGGTTCCCTTGCAAACACTTGTAAAACCCTACGTTTTGCCCTATCAGGGAGCCCAAAGCGAGTAAGCTTAACTAACTGTGATTTGATACGTTTGCCAATCAAATGTGAAAGCTATAAATGATTAAAGTAGTGTTGACTAGCTACCTGCCATTATGTAAAAAAAATATATTAAAAAGCTGTACTTATCCAATTTAAAGTCAGCACATTTGTTTATGAAACATAAAAAAATAACTGATTAAATTAATAGACCAATTTATTGCCATCTTAAAAAAAAACGTAAACTGGGGCTACTTGGACCCGAAATTTCATACTCTTTGCAAGTTTTACACTGAATGCTTTGTTAAACCCATAATGCGAACTAATAACCTTGTTTTTACCACTTTTCAGACGTTCTGCTACCACCTAAAGCCTTTTTTAAACAACAATTTTAACTATTTATATTTCTTTTTCTATTTTTAAAAATTGGGTTCATGTAGCCCCGCGCTGGGGCTACTTGGTCCCACTCAGCAATTCCGTTAGAAAAATCTGTAAAAATAGTGGTGGTATCAATAAGGACTAATGATTTTGAAAAATAAACTCAAAACGTACATTATATGAGTAAACTATTTATATAAATTGCAAATTATTTATATAAATTAATATAAAATCAACGCATACATAAAAACATATTTTTAGACAAACATAATTTCTCAAATAGAAATATAATCTAATTACAACTAAAACCAATTGAAATGCTCAATATTTAAACATTAGAAAGAATGAAAACCCTCAATTTAATGGATTGGGTGAATTTTTTTTTTCTCTGATATTATTTATTAAACCTGCTCTTCCTAGCTACTAAATACAACAGGATGCCCAGGCTTGTTTTGTGAACGATCTTTTAATTTCCATTTTAGATTTGATATACTTAAGTCAAAAAACGCTGCTGCCACTCTCTAAGACATTCCTCCGAAATTAGTTGAATCTGGGCACAGTTGTAATTTTCCCTCTAAATAATCCGCATTATTTTCTACTTCAAGGGGTTCTCTTTTACTTTCGGACCCTTTTTATCCCCAGATCTGCAAAAAACGGGTATAAATAGTAACTAACCTCTTTATTTTAAAAGATTACAAACCTTACTTAACATAATTTAGTGATGAAATATGGTTTGGGGTTGTTTGAACGCTGGGTTCAAGTAGCCCCATTTTAAGGCAACCAGTGCACTTTTATTAACTTATATTAGTTACTGTGTTAATTATATAGCTAATAACCTGAAAACACTGTTATTTTATCAAGAAATAGAATGCAGACAGAAAACTATTTTGACCTTGATGATATCAGATGTTTCCATGAACTTACATGTGAAAGTTTGCAGACACAAAAAACAACTGTTTAGACAACTTGCAATCATAACCTCAATCAGAAAAAGACGGGAAAAGCAAAAACTTCGTTTCATGCTCCAGCCTCTGCCTAGTACTGCTACCTGTCACGGAGAAAGATTTTTAAGTCTATACATTGAGTTATATAACTCATTTTAAACACTTTTTTTTCTCATGAGTTCAAGTAGCCCCTAGAGGCTCAAGTTGACCCACTTTACGGCACCTTTTTAGAGTTATACTTGTTATATTATTGAAATAGAAAATCTAATTCAGCACATGCGTCAAGAAATTATAAATGAATATATGATTAAATCCTGTATCCGCTTTGCCCGAAAGCACGTTTTTTATTTCAATAATCATAACCTTAAATTTAAAAAGGACAAAGAAATGAAAATCGTAGTTTGTAGATGGATGGTATCAGAATAACGTAATATTATTGACAATCAAAAAATATACTGGTCTTCGACTAATCACATGTTACAAACTTCATTTTTTTTTTTTTTTTAGAAATGTATCATTTTTTAAATTTTAAGCCTGTTTGCTCCATGTTGCTTCACTGCTGCTTCGCTGGGGCTGATTAAAACTCGGGGGTGTTCTGGTAAACACCACATACGTAAGCATCGCCGCTTGCACACCATGGGGGGTGGGGACATAGGAAGGCCTACCCGCTTTGGGCCACCCTCTTCTATGCTGCAATATTTTTCTGGGTTTCCAGCTGTGAATTACTTTGCGGGAAAAAATTTATTTCGTTGCGATTCTGGGAAAGAAATTGACTGTTGTGAGGGAATGATATCAACCGCCGTGGACAAACTTAAAAATAATTACACGAACTAACTTTCAATAAAAATGTATTTTTAAATTTTTTTTTTCACTTAAATGCTTCAGTATTTTGAAATAAAAGCCACAAAAACGTGAACTAATTGTTTGTCTGCTTCGAAATAATTTTTGCTTATTTTTTACTAACAGTGGGGACAAGTGAGAGAATGAGATTTGGGCACTTCAGACTTGCATTAAAGGCATTTAATATAGAAATTTTACTTTTAATGATCTTGTTTAACTCCATATGGAAAAGTATTTGAACCCTTAAAAATATGTATGAGTCATAAAACATTCGTAAATTATTACAGGGGCATGAAAATGACCGTTTCTGTGAGAATGACCCTAATGATGATACCGAAATATTTCTTATTGATTTCGGTCTCGAAAGTTTGTAAATAAAAAAAAAACAATCAAAACAAAAAGTTAACAGCTAGCATTAAAGACATTATGATAGAAGTTATCAAGATACATAAATTTCAGGGTTGCACTTGAAGTCCTGTAGAGACTATAATAATATCATTGTATTTTAATTTCTAATGAACTGCTTGATTATATTTTACGTTTTTTCATTCATATTTCAATTGCGTTAGTATATCTGTCACCTAACGTATAATTGCAAAAGAAAAAGGGTGATGTTGCGTTTTATTTATCTACAGTATACATGTAAATTTATTACATTTTTAAAATAATATTATTATTATATGACATTAGTACATTCCGTAAATTATTTGAGGAAATGGAGTGCTTCCTTTAGAAAAAAAAACTCCAGTCGCATATAGGTAAGTTCTTCTCTCATTTGAGCTGCTAAGTCGTTGAAAGGGATGCTGAAATTTAAATCGTGCTGATTTCTTGCGTTTTCATCAGAAATGGCTGGCTAGTGTTTTTTTTCTTTATCTATTAATGACTCGAGAACGAACTGCAATATAATACGTTCATCCGGAAGTCCCTTTTGCCATGGCATGTGATCTTCATGTTTGACACGCAGAAAGTACTAATGAGACAAAAAAAAAAAAAAAAAAAAAACACGTTTTCGTTTTGCGTGTTATATCGGGATTAGAAAATGACGTAGACCACGAATGAGATGTGTTGATTCGGTAGATTCTTCTGTTAGTGAGATTATCTGGAGATCAAAGTTGAACAAGAAGACATTCCGATAACTCTTGAGAGGAAGACATTATGCCTCACAGTCCACACTGGCCTGCCAGAAAAAAAGATATAATGAAAGCCGTGTTTTATAGTGATTGTGCTATAAAATAATGCATGCACTGTCTGTAACACTAAAGGGGGAGGGGGCGCAATTTTTTTTTCGTGGAGTGAAAAAACTCCTTGACATTTTTTCCCTTCGAGGAATAAATAAACTCCTTGACGTTTCCCCCCTCCCCTTCAAGGAGTGAAAAAAACTCCTCAACAATTTTTAGAGGAGGGAAATTCAGTTTGGAGGAGTGAAATGGAAACAGTAAAGACAATAATAGTGATTAATTCTGTAGAAAACTAATCTTTTTAAGTATGAAGTGGAACATGGCAAGAAAAGAAGTGTTGTGTGCACTGTTAAGATTTTTAACTTTAGAATGTTTCACACTTTGAACTTAGCTGGAAATAAAAAAAAAAAAAAAAATACTCGAATCTAATGTCTAATGTTTGAAAATCCAATGTTTTTTTGTTTCTTTTCCACCCATTTTTGAAATAGCTAAATTTTATTCAAAATATACAAAGAATGAAAAGAAAAAAAAACTTGACTAAATTATTGAGGCGAATGCTCAATTTTCAGTGCGTAAAAAAACGCTTGTATAGGGGCGTTAAAAATAGGGGCGCAGAACACGAGTGTGTATCCGGACAATATAGCTAATGAGTGTAGATAAAAATTATAACAATAAATCTAGAATGTTTATCAGTTAGTTAAAAATTGAAAAAAAAAAAGCCCAATTTTGTTTAGTTAATGGAAAAAAACGAAAGAAAAAAAAAATGCTCTGTGTTTCAAATGTTCATGTCATTGTGACTTAACTTTGCTCGAGGATCCACCAAATGCTTTTGGAAACCGCGGTTCTAAACACTTTACCCGTGAACTCATATAAAATGTAAGATATTAAGATAAATTAAAAACTTTCTTCTGTTATTTTGCTTCGTAATCTTCGCTATGTTTATATTAAATTTGCACTTTTGAGTTTTCAAGATCAAGTTAGATATGGGTCATTCTTAGAGAAAGGAAAATTTCATATCCGTGTTTTTTAAAGCTCAACTGATTGAACAAACATAAAATGTTTAAATTTTATTTCAGTGTTACCATTAAAATACATTTTACAATAGCTCAAAAAATATCCTTAACTAAATTTTAATACTGATTGTTGAAGAATTTTAGATGTTGTTACTATACGGTTTGTCTCAAACTTCAAATTTATTTTCTGAAATCTTTATGTAGCAAAGTTTAAAAGTAAAAATCATCACAACTGACAAATAACTGCCCGGTTATATTTTATTTATTCACTTTTGAAATCTTAGTACATTGCACAAAAATAAATATATTTATTAATTAGCCCTTTGCTAAAAAGTTTACCTTCTCGATCCAGACACGTGTGATTAGTTTACATTAGAAATTCATGTGTCCAACACACACACACAAACACACAAAACTTGCTGATGTGTGCATCATATGACTTCCTTTTACTCCAATTTAATGTCATTTCCCCATACTGGCGATATATCGCCAAGTGTTTGCCAAATTATAAACACCACTTGAGTTTAGATCGAAATTAACAATGATTTCCCCCCAAAAAGGGGCAAAATACCCCTTTAGAAACACCCGAATGCAACCAAAAGGGGAGGTAGACCCCTCTAGGAGTCTATCAAATATGTACCAAATATCAACTTTCTAGGACTTACCGTTCTTGAGTTATGCGACATACATACGCACACGTACATACAGACGTCACGAGAAAATTCGTTGTAATGAACTCGGGAATTGTCATTATGGATATTTCGCGTGTCTATATGTTCTTAGGCACTTATCCACGTGTGGTCAAGTCGAAAAAAAAAACTCAATATTCATTCGGGCGTGAGTAAAATAGAAATTAAGGTCGATTTTTGAGTGAAATTTTTTTCGCGAGAACAATACTTCCTCTTTTGTAAAAGGAAGTAAAAAAAAAAAAAAAAAAAAAAAACGACAAAAAGTACGACATTTATCTCCAGTACCTTTTTACAGCAAAATCCGATTTAAAAAAAAAACAACCTAAAATAGCAACCGATTGGCTCTGCGATTGTTCAATTTTCTAATATAATTACTGTAAAACTTTCTCAGTACTGTAACCACTCCATATTACAGTGATATTTACTTACAAATTCTCCAGACTTTTTAACACTGAGGGACTAGTTTTGTGCAAGAAACATTTTCAAAAAATTCTCACCAAGCCAGTGATGATGGCGAACGTATGATCTTCCGTTTAATGGTAATATGTATGTTGTTCATTATAAAGCCTTTAAAAAACATAAAATTAATGCATTAAATCATGTGAAAAACAACTCATCATAGTTAAATTTAGTAACTAGTTACGCTGTTGTAAAGGGTGTCCCAAAATTAACGCAAGGTTTGATTTTGTTGCCATTTGTGCAAAATAGTGTTGGCATCTCTGAAAAAAAAAAAAAGAACAATTGATAGCTGAGAGGTTAGGGTTTAAAAAAAATGGAGCGTTCTACGATAGAACAACGTGTCTTTATTATTGAACAGTATTACAAAAATAATGAAAGTTTAGCAGCCGCAGTTCGAAATTTTAATTCAAAATATGGTCGGAATAGTGTTTTAACTTCGTCTACGGTGAAAAGATTAATTGGAAAATTCAAGGAGACTGGATTAGTTAGGGATATCAAACGCACTGGTCGTCCAAAAACAAGCCGTTCAAATGTAAATATCGATGCAGTGCGTGAAAGTGTTGGTGACAATCCAGGAAAATCAATTCGGCGGCGTGGACAAGAACTGCAAATTTCAAAAAGCTCTATGCAGCGTATACTCACTAAAGATCTGTGTCTCCATGCTTACAAAATTCAACTAACCCAATAACTGAAACCTAATGACCATGCACACCGAAGAGAGTTTGTTGAATGGGTCATTGGACATCATCAAATGGATGCTGATTTTTCGAGCAAAATTATCTTAAGCGATGAAGCACATTTTTATCTTGATGGTTTTGTTAATCGCCAAAATTGCCGATTTTGGGGTTTGGAGAACCCAAATGTGATTATTGAAAAACAAATGCATCCACAACGTGTCACAGTTTGGTGTGGATTTTGGGCTGGAGGCATCATTGGGCCATACTTTTTTGAAAATGAGGCTGGTAAAGCAGTGACTGTTACTGTGCTCGATACCGCGACATGATAACACAGTTCTTTCTGCCGGCATTGGATAATATTGATCAGGCACGTAGTTAGAACTTTGCTAAGGGGGGGGGGGTCCAAGGTTGCACGAACTTCAAAAGAGGAGGCATACTAAAGCAGACTTAGTAGCTCATATTTACGTTAAAAAATAAATCCAATTAAAACTAATTATGAGAATATGATAATTAACTAAAATTAATTAAATAATTGAAATTGATAGAGCAATTAGTTAGAATTAGTTAACAAAAATTTTATATTAAGTGGCAAAGAAATTATTGTCAGTTTATAAAATTAACATTAAACTCAAAATTATGCCATACTAAGTTTCCAAACATGGATAGAAAAATTCCATCACATAAACTTCCTCTGTTCTGATGCTTTGAAAATGAGTGATATAATTCCTATTAATAAAAAGTTCACAATAAAAGAAAATCAGAAAATGAACACTGTTCTAGGGATTACTTGGAAAATGAAGGGGATAATTTAATAAAATATTAAAGCTTTGTTTGACATTTCAACAAAATATGTACAAGTCATTTTATTTGAAAAAATAAAAAAATCTATATCTATCGAGTCGAATGTATAACTGTATGAATGCTATATAACGTAATTCCGCCACTCTGTTCGATTTGAACAAGATTTCTGGCAAAATTCAACCACCCTGTCGACGAAAATATTAGCAAGGTTTCATTTAAAAAACTGGAAGTAGTTCTTTATTTTTTTACGTTTATAACATTCTCTTGGTATTACGAAATTGAATGAAATTTCTAATTTTATCCGTTTTCTTATTATTATTTCTAACCATCATTTAAAAGCTTGAACAAACTATTAACTTTTTGAGAGACGGAGACTTCATTTGCTGCAATCATTTGAAAAAAAAGGCGTATTAACGTTTTTTTAATCGTTATTATTATTATTATTTTTATTTTTATTTATTTTTTTTTGCAACGAATTGGTAAAATAAGCTATCTTAGGATCCGTTATGGTATTTTTTTCTTTCTAATGGGGCTTCGTTAGAGGCTTTAGCCTTTTCGGACATAGTGCGAACCACCAATATGGCAACTAGTCTTTCATATGCTGCCATTAAGGCGCGGATGTGACTGGCACAGGAAATTTTGACGCCGAGTTTCCACCAGATGGAGACACTTGAGCTCTTTGCGATGCGAAACTGCACTAGGGGTTTCATTTTGTCAAACCGAACGAATATCTGAGAGATTTTTTACCTGACGAGTAATGGAATGTATAATGAATGAAATTAAGCATCTATGTATTTTTATTTTAACAACATTTTGGAAAAAATGTAAATGATTGCTTTTTATAAATGTTTTTTTTTATAAGGTCATGACTGATTTGTGTGTGTGTGTGTGTGTGAACAGTATTGGCAATTTTCGTCTGATTGTTTTCAATTTGATGCTTCATTTTAAAGATCAAGAGAGGCATTGCACCCACCCATCTCACCACCAAAGACGAGTTCTGTTTATTCTGCTAATACAAAACAACTTCTGTACAAATCAGTCTTTTTCAAATGAAAAAAATAATTGTAAACAACTACAGGGAAAATGGCAATATGCTCTGTTACGAATTATCGTGACACTATTTGGTTATAACCTGGTTACTTTACTGTCTTTATTAGCAGTAAGCAAGTGTTAGACTCGAAAATTTCATAATTTGGAGTCAAACGCCAAATTTTGATCATTAAGGTAGTCTTCGTCCCGTTTGCGATAATATAGCAGCATCAAATTAGATACATTTTCAGCAATATGTATGCATGAAGCTAGCCAATTTTTGGAAACAAAACTTATCGGTTTCTCATAGCCTCAGTTTGCAAATTTTTTGCTCCTCAGTCATCTGGTGTTCCAAAGTCTAGACAATCTTTTGTAAAAACTCTTAGAATAATTGTAGTTAAAATTCCAGTAATAATTTAAATCAATCTTCTAAAATTAATATAACAATAATAACACTTCTGATTCTTTCATTTTCAAATTGGTATAACTTCCATTAAAGGCGCAATTTTGTAATCATCCTGTATTCGCGAAAGCATATCATATTTTATAACGTAGGTATTGACTTTTTTTTTCGTTCTTTTATGTGATGTTAGTAAAATATATTGTAGTGCAAGAAATAGCAAGTGATTTTAACTTGAAGAAATTAAAAGTTAAAAAAAAATAATAATAATAATAACAATATAGAAGTGAAAAACACAATAAAATTTACCTCGCATTCACCTTTTTTAAAATTATTTGCTTGTAACGCAGTAAATAGTGCCAGAGATTTTAACCTGATAATTTATAGTTAAATGCACATGTCCGTTTTTACGTTTAATGCATTTTCGCAATTTACTAATGATGGATGCATGGATGCTTACTAAATAATTCCTCAGTACAAAGGCGGTAAATAACAATCAGAAAATTTATTCCTATGAAGCAAATATAAATATGCTTTACTTGAAAAACGGAACAACATCGAAGAAAGATTTTGTTCTTCAGTTAAAAGTAACTAACGGCTCTTTTCTTGGAACCATAGACTCACAATTAAGTAAGACCTAAAAGTACGAATTTCAAATAATTATTTTTAAATTACATGTGTTAATATGGCCGAACTTGCAATTTCATAAACTGATCAGAGTAAAATATTCGAGTAATTTTCAATTTCATTCTCCGCTTTACAAAATTTTGATACAGCGAAAAGTAATTTCGTTGCGTCAACTTCAAATTTTTTTTATTCACTTACTTTACCTTCAAACACAAATTCTTTTTGGGCACGTAATATGTTTCATGGTCATGTTTAAATATTGGGTGGAAAAACATCCGTAAAAAATCTAGTTTGTTTCTCAGAAAGGAGAGACGTTTCTCAGTGTTATCTTGAGCTAAAAATAAGACACAAATGTTCAAAAAAAAAAAAAAAAAAAGAACTTTTTTTCAGGATTACAGTTTAAAAGTTGTAAGTTTCTGGGGACATAAGTAATCTATTATTGTTAAAAATAAACTAAAAGTTTAAATAAGATTATTAATCAAAACATAAAATGAATCTGAAGTGAATCATCCCAAAAATATAAACAGCAAAAATAAATTAATTAATAATTAATGTTCGTTTTTTCTCATCCTCAAACACACGAAATGTGCAGAATTTCTTTTTCGTTTCTGTCTGAACTTAATTTTTAAATGAGAAAACACATTAGCACACAAAATTGCTCATATTATTAAGAAACCTTTAAAAGGGAACTACAACTTACCTAGTTTGTGTAAACTTAATTTTCTTTTGATTACAAATTTGTTCTAGATATATTTCCTATAAGTGTGTAGTAGAAAAGTACTGTGTGTTAAAACAGAAAATAATAAGAATTTCAATTACTGATTCACAACAGATGCACCCCACTCTGGCTGTCCTTCGTGCAGCATGTGTCTAGGAAATCAAGTCCAAACGGGAAAAGAGTCAAAACAAAAAAGAACGAAAACCACGCCAATGAGACTGGGGGTACGGCGAAAGTGACAATAAATGTTTGTTTTCAATTACTTTGCCGATGGCATTCTGGTGGATCAAGGGAAAGGGGTCGAATTTCAAGGTCACAACCCAGATGAGTTGAAAGCAGAAGCGAAAATTCGTCATTTTCGGAGGGAGTACGCGACACAGCAGAAGAAAGGCGGCAAGAGGGAATTGCAGTTTCACGAGGTTCTCGTGTTCTGAATTGACTAGGATGCGGGAGAATTGCCGATTAATGGGAATATTTAAGGGGAAAATACCGGTTTTCATAAAATTTTTCTCTTTTGAAAAATTTTTGTTGACGTGAGGTGCAACAACTGACAAAAAGCAGACAGTGTCTTTCGGGAAGGGGGGGGGGGTCCGGACCCCATGGACCCACCCCTTGGCTACGTCCTTGTATTGATGTGGCCAATATGTGGTTTCAACAAGACGGCGCCACATGCCATACAGCCCGAGAAACAATTCAATTACTTCATAAGACATTTCCAGTTTGGTGATCAAAATTGGCCCCCTAGATCATGCGATTTAACACCATTAGATTTTTTTAATGGGGTTATTTAAAATCACGGGTCTATGTCAACAAGCCTGAAACCACCCGTGCATTAAAGGAAGAGATTCAACGCTGCATCAACGAAATTCAGCCAGATTTATGCAAAATGGAAATGGAAATTTTTTATAAAAGAGTGTGTATGTGTATGCAAAGCCGTGGAGGCCATTTGCCCGATGTTTTATTTCATAAATAACTCTATCCTATGTACTTCACGATTCAATAAAAAAATTACAATTAAAGTACTAAAAACTGTGTTTTCTATTTAATTCAAATCTTGCATTAATTTTGGGACACCCTTTATAACCTAATTATGTTTTCAAAAATGTAACCCTCTACTTTATTGGTTTTTAACAGGTCCTGTGGAAAAGCACCAAAAGCGAAAATGTTTAAGAGAAGCATGGAAACATCTAAGATAAAAAAAATAAGAAAAACTTCTTGGAGACTTTTGCAAGAAAAAGTTACAGTTGTAAGTACATATTCTAGTACAAGCCATTCGAACAAGGAAGGACCTCCTTTTTCTATTCATTTTTTTACCGCCCAAGGGGCTTAATGACGAACAACGAGAATAGGGCGGGGTATAACATCTCTAATGTCCCTACTCAAACTCGTTTAAAGTTTCGTTTGCTCTCAAACTTTTGAAGGAAGATTGCTTCCAGCTTGTAGGAAAAGTTCGACATCTGAAAGAATGTTTTCTAAGTGCCCTTTTCGAGTCATTGCTTGGGATCTTTTATAAGAGTTAATTCGAAGGAAAAATTAAAGTCTTATAAAAGGAAATCATTTATTACAAAGTCTGAAAGATATTTTCTTAATTTTTTTGGCAGTTAAAGAAGGATTATAACTCCCAGATCTATTTCATATTTTCTCCTAAGAATGGGGTTGTTTCCACCAGTCAAAAGTACTACTTTTAGTCACTGAACTTGATAAAATAAGCAAAAAAAAAAAAAAAAACATGGAGCGGGAAAAAAACTTTCATTTTCCCAACGCTTAGTTTTTAATTAATTTTTTTTTTTTTAAATGTTCAATTTTGAAAATAACAATTTTGAAAATAAGTCGTTGTCTTATGACTTCGCAAATGATGTACTTTGGCACATCTGTCTACCGCGTTTCCACGTTAAGATAATAAGAAGCGAATTAAATATTGCGCTCTACACTTGCTATCAACCATATCGTTGCCAACATATGTAAGTAAAGAAGCGAATTAAATACTGTGCTCAGTGAATGACGTTTCATCATTTGTGATGCCATCGGCAGAAGCGTAAACAATGAAAGCGCACCGATTAGAGATTTTTTTTAATATCATACTTAGTCAAATTATTTAAAAAATGGTCCGATCCTAATGTTTTTAATCATGCTCTTTCAGAAAAAAATACTTTTAAAATTTCGGAAACGACCCCATTAGATTACTGTTGCAGATCAATAAAATGGTTTTTCTTTTTCATTATAAATGAAATGTTTTAAATAACTTTTAATTCTGTAGCAATGGAAACATGTACTCGTGGTAACCCGAAAGTGGCACCGATTTTAAAATACGTTTCTCAAAGGAGAAAAAAAGATGGAGAGAATGAGACAGAAACGAGCCCGCAGCTTCATTTTTTTAAAGTGACTAAAAAAAACCTTAACCAATAGAACTTAACCCAATAGGACTCCAATTATCCAAACTCCGAATTGTTTTTCTCTTCCACGAAGCTAGTATAATCGTCGCACGAACATTATAGTAGCATGATGTATTAGATTATTGGGATGGAGAATCAGTCTCCTACGGAAGTTCCATAAGAAGTTTCTAATGTGTGCAGCATTTGTAAGTTGCTTTACATATAAAAATATTGCATTGCATTTAATTAATTACAACCTATTTTTCCTTAAAAATAATTTTTTCTTCCATTTTGAACATACATACAGTAATTGATTAAAATAGAGCCTTTTTCGGAGAAGATTCAATTATCCGAATTTTTGATTAACCGAATGAGGTCCGGTCCCAATTGATTCAGGTAATAGGAGTTTTACTGTATTTGACTTCAAAAAAGAAACGGTTGGAGATAGCACTTTGCTACGTTAGACTATCAAGTTTTCTGCTTTCAATATTATAAAATAAGTTGGCAATGCTATACGTAGCTAATTTTATAGTCCAATAATTCTGAAGTTACTGTTTGGAATAACTCATAATTATTAGTTGAAGTAAAGTTACTCTTGAATGTCGATTTGAAGTTGGTTAACTCTGTCTTGACTGGTTCAAAATTGAATTATTTTTGCTTTTTTTTTTTACATAGCATTTCTCACACGGTTCAAAAATCTCCAATAAGAGGTAATATAATTTTGAACCCGGTAAATAGTTCATTTTAATCGGTTTTTGTAATTAATATTTCTTAATTTTGGTGGATTATTCCTTAGTTTTAAAGTTTCTATAGTCAATTTTGTTCCGATGACTACAGTACTTCCCATTAAAATTTAGGTGGTGGCTGTTAAAAATAGAGAAATTTTGGATCAGTTACCTTGAATGACTAATATTTTACTGCAATAATATAAACTCTTATCTCCTGAAATTAAAATATTCATCATGGCGTAATATATATGATGATGAGCGTTTCAATTTAGGTACTGGATCAGTCAACGTCAAATCACCCCAATTAAACAGTCGGCCGTGCCGTCATGTCTCAGATTATGTCTATTATTTTTTTAAGAATAGATATCTATGAAATGAGCTCAAATTATTATTATTTTTTAATAGATTTTTTGAAGAGATTGTTTGAAAATTCGATTTTAATCATTTTTTAGAGTCACCTTTTTGGTATGATTTTAGAAAGATCTCTCTAATTTCTTCATTTTTCAACCAGTTAAGCTGAATTTGATATCGATTTCAAGCCAATACTTTTTTCTTTCAGTATAAACAGAAAGTAGGGGAATGTGGGGAAAAATGAAATAGCGGGACAAAGCGAAATGGTGAAATATTTACTCTGATGCTTTTAGCACCACCTATCTGGAAATATTTTAACTATATAGTAGCACATGTAATCTATTCCAGGCAAGAAAAAAATACCGCCGAGGATTGAAGCATATCGCTCATTTGGAAAAAGAGTGCCACCCTACGAAATTTTTAATTCTTTCTTTCTTTTTTTTTTTTTTTTTCGCTTAAAGGCCTTCAAAGGACGTTACCTTCTTTGGAAAATAATGACAAATTTTTTGCCCTAACCACTGGAGAGCACAGTAAACTTACTTAATTCTTAATACAAATTGCCTGAAGAATTCAACTTCAAACGCTTCTCCTGTAAAATTTCATTTCTTCGTATTGTGGGACTCTTACTTCCAAATGAGCGACATGATAGAACAGGCAATTTTCAAAAATTGGCGCTCATATTGTAATATTTTGTTGCAAGTTAAAAATAATTTGCGTTATTATGAAATGATTAAGTTCTTGTTATTAACATTTTAAATAATATTTGAGATCTTCTAATATTCGGTGCAGTATTTATTTAAATAACATTAAGCTCATTTGTATTTTAAATATTTTGTACAATTAGTCAAGTACGTGCGTGGCAAAGTGGATGGGGCAAAATGAAATAGTTCATTTTGTTTACTCACTCAATCATTTACTAAATCACTTACGAATCTTTTAGCAAGGATTTTTTTTACATGAGAATCTGGGCGTCAATAATTTAAATGTGTGATTTTAATTACAATATGAATCAATTGATTTTTTAAAAAATCATTGATTCTAATCATTTTTTACATTTAAGCCCTGTAGAAATCCTCCTGAAAATTCTAAATTTCACTAGTTTTGCCTTTTTCTTAATCAGAACAACCTTTTTGCCTTACTTTTGATTTCGTCCCTAGAGTTGAAGAAGCGTGCCTTTCTTATCTATTCTAAGACTTTTTCCTTACTCCCCTTGCTCAACCTGAATATTCAAATTTAAAGAAAGAAGCCAGTGTCCTGTACAGACTCTTAAGTCACTTCTACGCGCCACTTCATCCTGAACTATTTTATTTTTTCTTTCTTTCTTTTCTTCTTTATTTTTCTCTTTTCTCTCTTTTTTTTTCAAACGGATCCAATGAAGTAATCTTTAGACCCTACACTAAAATCTGGAAGTGAAGAGATGTATTGCTTGATGAACATCTCCTCACATCCAGTATACACAAATATACAATACAAATACAACATAGTAAACACAAATACACAATTGATACGTTGTGTATTTGTGTATACTATGTGCAATGCATACGTGTATACATAGGCGGATTTAGGCCGAAATATTTGGGGGTGCAACAATAACAGGGATCTGGGGAGGGGGGGTATTCCCGGAATAACAAGGCAGTGGCGAAATCAGAAATTAATTTTAGGGCGGGACACACTTTTAAGTCTAAAAAACACGATGTAAACCATATTTAGTAAGATTAGGGGATGGGCAATTCTTAACATTTCAAACTGCAGAAAAAGTCTTAAACGAAAGTCGATATTAGAAGCAATGGGTGAATCCAGCTAGTGGTTTGGAATGGGATTCACGCCTAAGAAAAAATTTAATATAGTAGTTTTGAAAACGTAGTTTTACAGTTCTTGGTGATATTTTAGGGCAAGAAAGGTACGTGTGGCACCAAGGCTATTTTTAGAAATTTTAGTCTTATAAATGTGATTATAGTTCATATTTATAGTTTGGGTTAGGAATGAGATTCATAGACTGTCTCCAATCGATTTTTTGAAAATCAGATGGAAATACGTACCCCCCTCCACCACGCTACCTCTTTAACTTTTCATAACTGAAGTTCCAAAAATACAACGGAGGACAATTTTTGATGCTGTTACCGGAAGGGGTGTTCTGGAGCTCTTCCCTGGAAAAATTTTTAAATTGAAGTCCTAAAAATGAAGTTCTTCTGCAATACTCCATGGTATTAAAAAAGGTTTCTCTCAGTTAAATATTTCGAAATAGTAGTTTTCAAAACCAAAATATTAACACTCTTAGATGATATTAGAGAAAGGGGTCGGAGGCCCTTGGTCGAATATTTTCCGAAATTAAAGTCTTAAACACATGAGTGTAAGACCATATTTGGTAACGTTAGGGACACTGCAGTTTTTCAAAACTGAAGCTCCAAAAACGCAAGTTTAAACGATTTTCGATGCATTTATGTGAATAGAAGATCTTCCTTGGAAATTTTGCGAAAGTGAAGCCCAAGAAACGAAATTTGAGGTACTCTGTAATAACTTTGGCTAGAGAAAGGGCTTTGGAGAAGAAAAATTTTGAGGTTTAATAGAAAAAATGAAAACGAAATAGAAAAATGAAAAAAAAAAGGAGGGGGGATATGAAAGAAAGAGTATTGTGCGAGGAGGGAGGAGGAGGCACACAATTCGCCACTAATAATCTGAAGCTGTTGAAAAATTTAAATGTCAATATTTCTTTTTGAAAGAAATTAAGATTTTTTCCCAACATTCCTTTTTTTTTCGTAAAATAACTGCGTTTTCCCAAAATCAGATCTTTTCTTCTCTTCAATAATAAAGAATATTATTTAAAAAAACATCTACTCAGCATTTTGTGGGGAGGGTCACCAGTTTTGTGCTCCCTCCCCCCTGGATGCACCACTGCAGCAAAATGTCCAAGAGTCCTCCTTCAAAATTTATTGAAAATTTACTTTAAAAATGTTGGTTTTCGGTTGATCTCCGTGTAGATTTTAATGATAAAGTTTCTTGCAATAGTTTTTTTTTTTTTTTTTTTTTTGACTTTATTAGCCATTGTTGTTAAAAATAGAAGAATTGGTATTGATTTACGAATAAATACCCAATTACAGAACATGCAATTATTCTATACAATAACACAGCACTGAACAATAAATTGCTTGCGAAGTTTCTTTATTTGCATGAAATTATTTATTGTTTTTTTTTTTTCCAAATGGATAAAATTAATTCTTAATCTGAGCACAGTTATGTTTTTCTGGCACTAGCGACGTGTGGTGATACACTGAATTCAAGTAAATTTACTAGTATAGCAGCTATGATTTTTTACCCTCAACTGCGTTTCTGAGTGAAATCTACTAATTTTTTTCAAAACCCAACCAAAAGTTTTGGGGGTGCGGCGCACCCCTTGGCACCCCCGTAAATCCGCCTATGCGTGTATAAAATGGAAATACGCCTTAACATCTATCTTGCTTCAATTATCAACTCTGGTAAAAAATTTAAAGTAATGTATACGTGAGTTTAAAAAACAAAAGATGTTTAAAAGATATAGTTACCAAATGAAAAAGTTGAAGTGCTAAAACCAAATTACAAAACGTATACTGTAATTATATTTGCAACTGTTTGATTTTTCAATTCCCTTATCTTTCTGTATTTAAAATTGTACTACATGCCATCTATGCGAAATTTTATTTGAATCACATGCATTTGCATACATTAAATTTTATATAGCATTATGAACATTTTCGCTGAAATTATACTTGAAACATAATATTTTTGTAATTCTTAAAAGTGTCTATTCGACATTTAGTTATATTTATAAATGTAAATGAATTAATAACTGAAACTTCTTTAGACTTTAAACAAAAAATAATAAATAAATTTAAATAAAAAAGTAGTTGACTTTAGTTAAGAAACTGGATTTTTTTTTTTTTTTAATGAAGAAAAATCATGTATTTACACCTTGATTCTTATTTTTTAAAGGAATATGCAAATTATAATAACTTACGCTACTGCTAAAATTTCAAAGAATAATTTCATTGCGTTAAGCATGTTGATATCAATTGAAATAGCTAATTTATTTTCTCTCTCTTTCTTTGTCAAAATTATTATTCTTTATTACATTGTTGTTGTTATTACTTTACAGATCTCTTGAAGCAGAAAAGTAAGTGAGGAGTTTATATTGAGAAAACTGGAAGTAAATATTGAACTTTTTTTAAAAATTATTAAATACTGCTTTAAAACTCTGAAGGTTCTTTTAATTTCAATACCATAAGTTTACGAGAAAAATTCTCATTATTTCATGGAAAATCAATTTCGCAGTTCATTTTAAGTACAGCCGGTAAATGCGAGGAATTTCTTACACGGAAAAGGCACTTTCTAATGTGATAAATGGCTTTCGCTTCGATTCGCATTTTGGTTAACACTTATGCATTTTCTCATTATAATATTCAATGATAACAACATAAGAACCGAAATTTTTTTAACTGTTTAAGTTTCAGCTAAAAATGTTTTATAAGAATCAAAATTGTCGATGGATTCTTTACACTATTAGTAGCTATGTAATAAATATCCAATCTTCACACATTGCTTTTTGAACACTTTAGTAAATCAGAAAAAGTTAGTAATTATCACATCATATGATAAACTTGTATTCTCTTTTCTAAACTTCTAAAAGCAAAACATGAATGTTTGGTCTCAAAATTGCGCATTAAAAACAATTTTTTTTCAGAATCATAATAGCTGCACGAATACATTAATTTACTCGTTCCAGACCGTTAAAGTTTTATGAATCTTTAGAAATGACGACCTTCAAAGCTGCTACTGATTATAACCATAAATTGATTCCTGATCACTTCAGTGTTTTGTCAGCAGACATGCACGAACAGTAGGAATTCTTCCTTTAATTTAAAATCAAATAAAACTATAGTAAATTCAATAAAGCCAGTTTTATTTATTGATCGATTGATTTTTGAAGTAAATCTAACGATTAGAAATTTAACTTTAAAAATATTACAGTTCTACACATTTCTTAAAGTTCTCCTAAAAAAAAATGATGAATAAAACAATTTGGGAGTTATGTAAGTTATTTCCCATTCTGTGTGACATTCTGTATGCATTAACGAAACAACATTAATAAAATGAAGTTTTTTAAGTTTTGTCTCTTATTGACTCCATTCTTTTGTCCAAAATTTGCAGGGTGCTTGCCGAAACTTCTTAGAGTAAAATCATAATTTTTTACTGAATATCTCACAGAGTATCAATGATTTACAATGCAATGCAATAGTTATGCAATAGACTTAGATCAATAATTTATTACATAATAGCAACAAAAAAAATATAGACTTTCTCCCAGAGTATCAATGATTAACAAATGCAATCTAATAGTTATGCAATAGAATAATAGTATAAGTATTCTATTACATAATAGTAACAATTTTACGTATGGAAACTAAGTGAATTTTCATTTTGTGTTTTTGTAAATTACCTCCAATTACATCTTGTCTATGAAAAATGAAAGTGGACAAAATAGCCGTCCAACTCAAGACAGTATTTTTGTTTAAAATATGATTACTACGTATGCTGCTTCATCTGTGCACTTTTTATTGTATTTTGATACTGACTTTTTGCTTTTAGCAAACATTCAGGAGACTTTTTCTTGCTAGTAATTATTTGATTAATAACTTTCGATACCCATTTTGTTCACAAACATTTGGTTAAATGGACCGCAGTAGGAATGGATCATTGAAGGTCTTACACTGAAGAAAGAAAAAGAAAAGATTGTGTAAAGACACACGGTAGAAGTGAAACTTTTATCTTTTCTTTGTTTTTAAGTTCTAAACTGTCACTTCACATGCACATTTTCTTTCACGCCACGCTTTTATTCTTTCTGCGCCTGATTTTTTCCAAATCAATTTTGGCACTGACTTGCCTGAATGCTCAAAATCCACAAACATATGCTTGCTTAGGTTCAGCCTTAAAATAAATTTGTTAAACTTATTTAAGAAAAAACTAAAAAGCAACTACATCACTACCATCACACAAAAAGGTTGCTGATCAGAATTTCAAAGCCCTCGCATTAATAATTTCATTTCAAAAATTCAGAAACGTTTCTGAATATATGGAACGGCGCACATCACTTTCAAAAATACCTCAGAGAATTTTCTAAAGTACTCCAAAACGTTTCTGAATAAAACAGAAAATGTTTCTAAATTGCTCGGCAACGTTTTAAAAAATTGCAAAAAGAGGTTTCTAACCCTCTCTCGAAAACGTTTTTGAAAATTACAGAAAGAAGTTTTTGAAATACTTAAAAACGTTAAATACTCAAAAATTGCAGCTGCCAGCACATTCGGGAGGGGCGAACCCTTTTTTTTCTAAATTCAAAAACAAATTTATTAATTTTATTTTTATTTCGTTTACTTATTTATTTATTTATTTTTTATTTATTTATTTTTTTTTTTTTCACGATTTCTTGATCCGCTGCAATTGCGTTAAAGTTTTGATCACATCCCATTTTTCTATATTTTTAGCAAAATTAGTAAAAAAAAGTATTTTTCTACTTTCGATGACGCATAGACTGGAAAAGGTGCTATTAATTGTTCTAAATTCCCATAAAAAGTTTGAGATACGTGACACAATTCCTACCTTTGCCGCAAATGCATTGAAGTTTTGTGAATTTTCTGTTTTTTTAACGTTTTTAATAAAAATTTATCTAAACGTTGCAATCTTGTTCTCATCACATTTATATGAAATAATGATCCCTTTGGGCTGCGTTGGAGGCCTAAGCATCATAAAGTGTATCAAGTCAGAGCACACAGGTTGGGAATCCAGAAATATGATTCATGCTCTCCAAACTTTCTCCCCCTATCTTTTCCGAATGGGGGCCTAGCTACTTCCTTCGATAGAGGTGAACGTCCTCTGCATCATACTTCTCAACAGGTTGGGATGACTAACCAAAAGACCCTCACATTCCTGATGAGTCTTTAGGAAAAGAAAGTTTTCTACACACAAAAGAAGGGAAGTGAAAAAAAAAAGAGAGAGAGAGAACTTCTTGCAGTTTCTTACGGTAGTAAAAGCTTCCTGCGAGTTCTCCCTCAACAAGAAGGGGGAACTTAAATCTCGGGGAAGACCACATGACTGAGCTTTCAGAATAGTTTGGCTGGAATGAAATGATTTTAGTTTAAAAGACTAGTTCACTATGGAGAAAAAAAGTTTGAAACTGATTGCAGTTTATGTAACACTTTTGGCATCCCCCTCCTCCCCCAAATCTCCGCAAGGAATGACTTGAATTTTAATGCTGTTATTTTCTCAGATATTATAGCATCAGATCTAGATCACCAAAAGCACACGATATTTTGTTATAAATATTCTGTTTCATATACGTATGTAAATTGTTGGCAATATAAATCTGACTTCTAACTTCGAGACACTTCTAACTTCAATTTTCTAAAATCTGGGATTATTCTAAATATTTATTTTTATTTACAAAAATACAGAAATTAGACATTTCTCTATTCCTCAAAAAAAAAAAAAAAAAAAAAAAAAAAAAAAAAAAAAAACTTTTTTTTTTTTGTATACAGTAATTTGTGGTTGCTATCAATCTTTTTTCTGTGCATAAAAATACGAAATCATGAAGTAAGACGAAGAATTTTTTTTTCTATGCAGTGGGTGTAAATGACGTTTTACTAATTTTCTGAAAGAAGGAAATCTTTACTAAATATTAAAGCTGAAAGTGTGTCTGGATCTCTGGATATCTGTGACGCGAACAGCGCCTAGATCGTTTGGCCGATTTTTATGAAATTTGGCACAAAATTAGTTTGTAGTATGTGGGTGTGCACCTCGAAGCGATTTTTCGAGAATTCGATTTTGTTCTCTTTCTATTCCAATTTTAAGAACAAATTATCATAAGATGGACGAGTAAATTACGAAATTATCATAACGCGGAACCGTAACATTGGTGAGCAAATGAACATAGCAAATTGGCGAGAAACTCGTCATCCATTATTTGTAAATATACAGGCGAACCAAATGACTTTTTAATTTTCAACTACGGGCAAAGCCGTGCGAGTACCACTAGTGGGCAATAAAAGGAAGAGTCATTGGCTTATAGGCAACATGCATCACAGTCACAATTTTCAGTGATAACCAATTTATTTTTGTCTCATGCGTGTTGAAAACAAAGTGTCATACATCATAATCCCCCCTCCCCCCCTTTTTCATAAATTCAAGAATGTTTTATAACATTGTGAAAAAGCAATAAAGTAAAAAGTGTAATTATTATATAATCGCTGTATCGTCACAGTAAGAAAAACAAACATCATGTGAGGTGCTCAATCATTTTATTAAACAGAAAGAAATAATACCTTTCATTACCAGAGTTTATTGTGTGCACCGTTCGTGTACACGTGATCAAATTAGTACCGTTTACATTTAGTTCGAGCAACACGGTGCTCACACACATTGAATGACGTCCGTGTCCTTCGATATATTCTTCTCTGCTTGTAATGCAGCCGTCCATGTGCCTCGAATCGAACTATTTATAAACGACCTTTTCGATAACCTTTGTTGGCGAAAACAGCATCCAGCCCCTGGTATTCATTTGAATTTTGACGTCTTGAATTCAAATTGTGGTTGCGATAAAAGCCATTAGTAGAAACAAGAAACCCAACGAGTTGGGTCCTATCGCAATTCGTGGTTGTGAAAAACATAATTTGAATTCATGATCCTAAAATTCAAACTAAAAAAAAAAAAATTTAATGATGACGTAAAATATTCTTGAACTTATCAAAAACAAATTGTATAAACCGCATACTTTATATGACAATTTGTTGCTTTTCAATAACTTTTAAAAGGGTTAAGAACTTTTCGGACATCCTGTATTTTATATA
This sequence comes from Uloborus diversus, assembly GCF_026930045.1. NCBI lineage: Eukaryota > Metazoa > Arthropoda > Arachnida > Araneae > Uloboridae > Uloborus > Uloborus diversus. The sequence goes on along the minus strand of NC_072738.1, from coordinate 104,954,725 downwards.
AGTGTTATATGTAATCTGAAATACGATATTGATATTATAGATAATAAATTATGTTCCATTCTGGAAGGAACAGGAAGTCAGAAATTTTTCTATGATTTTGTAATGAATGATGTAGGTATGAAAGTCTAATGTGTGTTTAAATACAAAAACACAACTACAAATTAAAGTTCAATGAAAGCTTTTAATGAGGAAATAGCAAATGCAACATGCAGCAGTTTATTACTGAACCATTCCACCGTCATGTGTTGGACAAAAAGATGCTAACATTTTGTCATAGATCTTAATATTTTAATTAAACAGGGGTAAGCACATTTTTCAATCCGTACATTTCATACAAAGATACTCCTGACACAGTTATATTTTTATTAAACAATTTTGTCACTTAAAATTTAATTTATTTGCATGCGTCACGTGCGGGACATACAAAGTCAATCTCTTGTTGCTTGTGAGTCAGTTAATATTTTTGCTCTATTAATAGATTAATGTTAAAATAAACTAGATTTTGAGAGCAAAGGTTCCAATGTAAAGGAAACATGCACCATTTATTGAGGCACAATAGTTTAAACCATTGATAAAAGTTATGTGTTCGACCATAACACGAAAAAGTAGTCGCTTTGCCCCGCACGTGACGGTTCATATATTTCCTTTCATAATAATTATTTATAAAGTAATGACGATATCTTTTGTTTAAGGAACAAAAAAATGTTTGTAATTTGTTAATTTCTCAACAAATTACAAATATTCGTTTGTAATTAGCTAAGAAATAAAATTCTTATCGTTACTTTTTTAAATTGTTATTTTTAACGAAATATATGAGGCGTCACGTGCGGGACAAAATTACCGGTTTCCGTGGAATGGCCCAAACTGCGTCTCCTTATAACAATTGGCTCAAATGCAGAAACCCATTAAATAAAGATTACACAGCAAATCTTAATTAACACGCAGAAAGAGAACTATTCATTTCGTGAAACAAATAATATTTCAAACAGTAAAAATGAAACGATAAATAAAATTTGTGATGAAAATTAAATTATGAACAAAAATGTGCACTTGCGAATTATTGCATACACATGTAGGGTAAACGGTTTATTATAATGATCAAAGGGTGTATTTTGGCTTTTGAGCATATGGATACACGAGCATTCGATCAAATACATTTACGTCTTGTTCATTGAAAAAATACTTTTTTGTAACCCCTAAACACGTGTGAAATAATTTGCAATTTTTGTGCTACATTACTGCTGTTTTTTTAATCAATTTAAGTATGTAATATTATCAACTGTGCAAAAAAGGTCAGAGGGTTGGAATCAGATAACATAGAAAATAATACGACAGTACAACCTCGTTTATCCAGACAAACTGGGACCAAAATCCGGGTTAATAAGTAAAACATATTCGTAAATAAGCAGACTTACATTTTATTACAGCAAACAACGATGCTTTGTAAAACAATTACATAGGGTTGTTACTTGCAAGCACTTTATCATTTATATTTGATTATATATACCAATGTAGGAGTTGTGTATTTAATAAAAATAAAGAGCTAATATTTGGCGCATTTGTAGAGCCGTTCTCGGATCGTAAATTAGAATTATTATTTAAGCGAATAAACGGGAGCTGGATAAACGAGGTTCTACTGTATACTACAAAAAGGAAAGAACATTGGAAACATAATGGTAACGAAAATGTTCTTTTTCTACTCTTGCATCGAGTTTGCGATTACAGCCGATTTTTATTTTTCATTTAGTTTGCCTTTCCTTTTAAAGATGGCAGCACCATAGTCTATTTCAATTCATCCATGAATTCATCTGATTTTTTTCCTCGAAGGCCTTTTCTCGATGTAAAAAAGGAAAAAAGATTACAAAATGACCTTTATCTTATCGCTGTTGGAAATTCAATAACTTATATAAAGTAAATAACATTCCGATCTGAGAACGAACTGAAAATATTTTCCACATTGTACTCATATGAATACAGTTTTACTATATACATAAACAAACATATTAAACAGTTTTATTAAACTTTTCGGTATTAAAAAATAATTTAATACTTATTAATATAAATCAATTGATCTCCATTTGTTATTAGTTGTACTTCTTTCTATTAATTAATTTTTTGTTTCTTATTTTCTTTCGTTGTTATAAAACTTTCGTTTCACAAATTTCCCTATTGATCCAAGTCTACTTTATTTTTGTTACTTATTTTAGGATTAAGCGAGAACTTTTTTTTTTCGAAACTCTAAAAAATGAACAACTACAAAAGCTTGGTCCCAGTCCCATTTTGTTTTTCCTGTTTTCTTTTTTTAATTAACCTTTTTCTTATTCATGTTGCAGGTAAAAAAAATGGTTCATAAGTTCACATACAAACTCGTATAAAAAATATGTTCTAGTAGAAAATGTAAAAATGAAAAAATATTTCTGTGAAATTTAAATTTGACTTCTAAAAAAAAGAACGAGAACGCATTCCGTATTTACTATTAGAAGTATTGATAAGTAAATGAAAAAATATTATATTTTTGCCAGAAAAAAATGGTTTCCCTCCTTTAAAAATGAACTGTCTTCGTTACTTTATTCATACAAATTCAATAAGCATGGTGGAACAGTATTTATTAATTAACCCAATATAATTTTAAGTTTGAAAACGATTTACTTGAATGTTTTAAATTAAATACTATCTCTCTCAGTAGATGGCACTACTGTTGCTCCGTTATACGATTTTGTTACCATGGTAACAAAACATCTTTCCCCCCACCGGCTCTTTTTTTTTTAAAAGATTCCTTCCCTCGATTGCATTTCTTCCCAACATTACATAAGATGTTTTTTCCCCTCTTTTACTAAGAACAATATTTTTAAAAACTCAACATTATTCAAAATTTGCAATCGCACATGTAATGTCGTTTTCACCCCATGAATCTTTGACATCATTGATCTTCGTCACTTGAATAGGGAAAGTTATGTGATTTTGTCTCTTTACGTGAGCTCATGTGAAGCACTGTGGCAGGGGTTGGCAGATAATTTTTAGTGAGGTTCAGATACTTATGAGAAATGTTCATCGGAGTCCAGAGCGTGCCAAAGTTCATCACTTGTGACGTCATAAAAGCCACGTCTTGTTTGAAAAATCGGACAAATTTGAAAATTGAACGTTTTGAAAATAAGTTTTTCGTCGCTTCATGCTACTTTATTTTTTATTTTATTTTATTTTTATTCATTTATTTATTTTTTATTTTATTTATTTATTTATTTATTTATTTGCTCATTCTATCAACTTCAGTGACAAAAAGCAATGCTTTTGACTGACTGAAACAACCCCATTGATAGGCGTATTTGTATTCAGAAATGAACAGAAAAAATTACATTTACAGTCTTGAGATTTTGCAAGTGAGGTTCATGCAGGAAGCTCTTTTTTTATGCAAAGAGTCCATGTTTAAGGTAGGCGCCGTAAGTTTTGAGCAATATTTGCTTTCCAAACATTTGTGAACCTTTTATGAGAGTCAAGCAAGTGGCTCAAATCAGTCAGCTAATAATTTAGAAAACATGGTAAACAAGAAAACTTTAGCTATGGCAAACCCTGGAAGCGTAGTAATGCTGTGATTAGGATCTGCAATGCTGCCAGGTTAGGTTTCCCCAATCTATAGTTTAGTTATAAATACTGGTGTGGGTGGTTCCAAAAGGTATTGTCGTCCACAGAAGAAATTTATTTGTGTGAGCTCTACGTCCAAAGTAGTTTTGGCGATCCAATTTTTTACTGATCGTGGTTCGTCATAGTTTTCCGACCGCTGCACTGGGGCAAGGTTCAAGCTTTTTGACTGACCCTTTCTGGCATACTGAACCAAATTTCATATGTAAATATGCCCAATGCTGTTATCATTCACTAGTTAAAGCAAGGAAGAGAGGATTAAAAAAAAAAAAAAGTGTTTCTATACGAATTGAAGAATTAACCTTTCGAATTCTTTAAATTATTTCAGTTTCTTTAGAAATTGAATTTATTCGCTTCATGAGTTTTTAGTGCTTATTACGGTCAGCAAATACCAAACTTTAATTTAATACGACTGACACATTTGTGCCTGTGTCTTCAGAGATTGTGACGCTTTTTATTCAGCTCTATGTTGTCAAGCTACACTACCTTGCTTTGAAAGCGAAAAATTTTCAAATCAAGGATATAGAAATTATATTTGTTGCGCTTGAAAATTTACAATGCTATGAATTCCATGTCACAAAAGATATGTTCTTTAAAATGGTAACTGTAACTTCTGGATAGCGTGATCAGAGTTTTTATGTATACTCTTTTTACTCACAGCCAATATACGTCCATATTCTCACTTCATTGAACCCCAGTTTTAAGGAGCGGTCGTTTCTGAAGTGTATGACCCTTTCTCATGCTTTCAAATTAAGTTCCTCGCTGAGGCGTCAACTCAGTCATGTCAAGAAAAAGTAATGCTAAAATTTTGTTCTGAATCATGGCCAAATGTTCATATAAACAATCTTACCGCGCACTGTAAAAACGATTCAGAAACGCTCCTGGAAAATAATGGGCAGCTGATGTGCCCAATTTCTGTCAGTGACATATCTTGCAAAAACCAGGAACGTTTTCCGTTAATATTAGCAACCTTCCTGAAATTATCTCAGAAACTTTATTAAAAATTCAAAAATCTCCCCGATTTTGCCAGTCGTGTCTGGAACTTTTAGAGCAAACATTGGTAGTTATAATATAATAACTTGATCTCTTCCTGATCTATTAAGAAAGTCCCATAAGCAGTATTGCAATCATGGCCAAAGCTAAGCCAGAACTGCAAGCAGGTATCGAGAATTGTTCTCGCCTGCAACTCTTGTAAAGCTACTCTGTCCATACTTTTTCGCTCCCTTTGTTAGTTTAATCAGCATTGACGAGCCGTAATTCAGTGTAAGCTTATAAATACTCTCAGTTAATCTTTAAACTGGGAGCTAAAAATATTTTTCACAACAGTGAGAAATCTGCATTCGTGCAACTTGTAGCAAATCAGGAATCTTTTTGACAATGATATTTGATTTTTCCAGGAAGTGGATAAAAACCATTAAAATCCCGACACGTTACACGGAAATACTCAGTAACGTTTCGGATTTTTTTTACAGCGCGTCTTTGAATTGTTCAATTCCGTTCGTTAAGATTCTCAAAAATATCAACTGCGTACGCTTGTTTTCCCAGAAAATATTTGTCTAGTAATAAAATGAGATGTTTCATTTCGTCGTGTAACATCGGAAATTTGTACCTCATCCTCTCAACTCGAAAATTCCTGGCTGGACCTTGCTTCAACAAAGTTAGCTAACCTCCGTGTGAAAAAGCGCAGGAAAAGGCGATTTGCCTCCACCTCTTCATAAAGTGCAATGAAAATATGAGACCTGTGGTCTTAGTTGCATGAAGTTGAAGATTTTCACTGCTTAACCATGGTTGACTCATCTGCTTGCCAGGAGATTATCACAATATGGAGAATACACATTTGAACCTTTGAACTTCAATTTCTCGCGTTCAACATGAACCCTTCAACATTTCCTGTCATTGCCACTGCTCCATAACGGCAAGCGTTTGCGCAATTGTAATTTTATGTAATTATTTATTTATGCAATTGTAACGTGTTGAATATTTCATCACCAGATTTAAGCATATGTTTGCAAGCCGAAAAAATTCTTCGCAGAAAAAATAAGGATCTTGAATTCCGTCCTAATTAGAAAGAGTAGTGCACCGTTTATGTCGGTTGATTCATGAACTTGATATAAAAATCTTGCAGCTATTTTTTGTTTCTCAACCAATGTTTTTCTAATGTCACCCCTCACGCGTCATGTTATTAAATCCTCGCCTGGTAACATCGTGTGTAATTGGCCCTTTGACCATCTCGTTCGTTTCATCGGAAGCTATCGTATACGTTCCCCGTATGATTTCTTTACACGCTGGGAAAATACCGTTGGTATGCAGTTCTCAGTCCAATTTGGCAATTAATTAAATTAGCAACATTATATCTGACCTCTTGCGCAGGTAAAATACATCTGTTCTTCGTTTTTCTTCAAATTCGAAAATACTGTGGCACATCAAAAACCACCTTGATGCAGTTGTCAAAATTAAAATTTTAAAAATAACTGGTAGAAATGGTAGGAGGAACTTTCATCTGGGTTTTGGGGCAGGGCAGGCCTGTCAATTAGGGGTTTCAGTGGGGAGCAATGGATCCCCCCACCCCATAGCTTTGTGAAATCATTGTATTATGTGCGTGTGGGCGGTTTTTTTTACTGCACATTTTGTTGCATTGAAAAAGGGGTTCCTTGAAGTCCCGAAACACGTGTCATTCTTTAAAGAAGTCTCCACTAATATTAGAGAAAAAAAAAATTTCATTTTATTTCGGCATATATGAAGCTCTGATCCATTCCTCCCGACTCGCCGCTACCAACAAAATAACACAACCAAACACCTTTACAAACAGTAAACAGACCATTTAGTCTCACTTTTGGGGGGGGGGGGAATGCCAAGAAGAACAAAAATGGAGAAGAACATAAGCCCGAAATCAATAACAAAAACTAATGTTAAAGTAAAAATAGCAATTAAAAAAAACCGCCCCGGAAGGCCGACGTCATATTAAGATGAATCTCGTCGGTCAGAGCACATATTGTTAACAAATAGAAACTAACAGCAGATAGAAGTTTGAAATCATTTAACTTTTTCTCCTTTTGTTCCAACAATGAAAAAGCTCCCAATCCTGTGTATAATAACTTAGAATTGTAGTTGCTTAACAACATTATAATTCCAACTGCATGTAAGTTGGAAGTTCCAAGCAAATATTAAACACAGAACAATTCGTTTTTTTTCAATACCCACCATTTGACGAAAAAAGAACTATGAAACTCGGTTCATCTGCTTAGGAGCTACGATGGCACAGGCAGACACACCCCCCATATGCAAATGTCAAACTTATTTCTCAATTCCTTATTGAGTCGGTGGTTACAAATTGACTTCAGAAATGAGATCCTTAATTTAAGTAAGAAATAAAATCAAATTTAAATGGAATTTAAAAATGTTTTATACTTGCCTACATTTAGAATTCAAATACTATGTTGAAATTTAAAAATATAAAAGTTCCGTTTCACATCGATAAAAAACATAACGGATACGGATACAGATCTTTATTTTCCCTATGATATCCGGCACATCACAAAATCAGAACATTGTATACACGTGCGTATATGAAGTAGTAAAATTTAATTTAAAGAAAAAAAAGGCATCGCTCCAATCACATCACTTTTTATGGAAAAACATTTTTTTCAAAATCAAAAAATATTAAACAATCAAAACAGTTTTCTGAATGAAAAAAAAATTTAAACAAATTGTAAAATACATTTTTTAGTTATGCGTATAAACTGTGAATTCAATAACGAAAGAAAAAAAAAGGTTCGAATGGGAGTAGATTTCCGATGGGAGTATCGAAGTTTGAACTGAGATGGACATTGGACATGCATAGCTCAACCCCACCAATTTTTCTTTTAAGCAATGAACTTACATATATTCTTATTGTTAATGCATTCATTCAGCATAAGTTCTTGTTCGATGAATACTTAAAGTAATTTTACTCAAAAAATATTTTTTCGAACATTAATTGGCAAAATTTGGCCGATTTTAAATAATAGGCAATGTGGCCGGATTACTGATTACTGCCGATGAATCGGTGCAACCCCATTTTACATGAAAATATTTGGTTCGAATAGAGGAAATTCGCTAAAACGAGCACAAGCTATCTAGTCACAGAATGTATAAAAGTGAAAACAGAGGGAGTATATGAAAACAGAGTAGTAATCAACAGATGGGCAGATATTGGTAGTCTTAGATCTTGTAAACTTGTGTTTATATACCGTGCATCAGACATATTAGAAAAATAAAAAAAAAAAGAAGATGGCAAAGGGGAGGGGGATGAAGCTTGACTGGTTGACTTCCCGGAATAGCACACAACCACGTGCTTTTGCCACACATAGCGGTTTCATGTAGGTGAAAAAAAAAAAAAAATCCATACCTATATACTAGAGACTTTTTTTTTCTGAAGCTTCTTTACGGGTTCTTTTCTTATCTCCCCCCTCCAAAAGAATCTTCAGGGGTTTCCCACCGCACCCCTCAAGCAGGGCATCGAACTTCTGTGTGAGAATTCCTCCACCCGGAAGTACCTACAGAACACTACCAGGCTGCTGGCAGTAGGTGAAGGAGCTCACGTACGTTCTGTGCTGCGTCCCAGGAAACAGGTACGGGGTCACAATGCACAAAAGGAAAACCGATACCGAGAAATAGAAGTAGAAATTCTTTTCCAGTACTGTTGTGGTCCACTTTTGCGACCTGCTTTCTCCTCCGAAAATTGGATTAGAAACTGCCAACAGGTGGTGAGGAGGGAAACTGTCAGAAATCGAAAATCTGTTGCGTGGAGTTCTCTCTCATTACTGTTATTCCATCTTTTGGAATTAATTTGATTCGTCTTCATCGTCCACCTGTTGATGGAGCTTGAAAGTCTGTTTCCGCCCAAGCTGTGAGCCCTTCGAGATGGTTCCTGTTATAAGGGTAAAAATAATGAACTGAAGATAACTTCAAAAATTAATTTAGGGACAAACAACAAAGGGCTTGAGGCGCCCTTCTCAATTAGTAATATTCCAAGTAATCTCTAGTAACATATAAGCAACACCTCATCGATATTTGTAATGTATTTCAAGTGTTAAATTTATTTATTTACAGGGCCAATCCTAGGGTGTCGGCCACCCGTGTGCAAAGATCTAATGTGCCGCCCCTCAAGAGTAATTTGCATATTTTGACTAATCCTTGACGTTCATATAAATATTTCTTCAGATTTCTATATCAAGTTCTAATTTAAAAAAGAAAAGAAAAAAAAAAAAAACAAGAATGATGAACTTATAAAAAGGAAGAAAAGTTTTATAGTAAGAAACTCCTTAGGTACAATTTATATCTTTGAAGAAAGTAATAGATACTAAAATTTACTTGTCGTAAAAACGGATTTTATAGTCTGTCTTCGGTGACATCAGAGAAAGGACGGAGGAGGGGGACCAGGTGAGGGAACCAGGGGAGGGGGAGCGCTCCCAGAAAATTTTCGAAATTAGCGTACGAAAAATTGTTTTAGTAATCTTTGGTTGTGTTTGGTTGCAAGGAGAAAAGAGTCGGGTATATTGAAGGTGCACGGAGAAATTTTCGAAATTGACGTTCGTTACGACAATTTTAGGAACTTTTTCGAGACTTTTGGGGAAAAGTAATGTTGTTCTCTCCTAAAATTCTTTCAAAATTGAAATCAGTTCGAAGCTATTTTTTGTGACCATAGCTTAGGAAAGATCGGCGCTCTTCCCGAAAATTTTCCGAAACTGAAGTTTTAAACAAACAGGTTTGGGTTATTTTGGTTGACGCTTCTAGAGGGAGGGAGATTCAATCATCTCCTACCGAAAGTTTTCGAAATTGAAGTTTAAAACGCAAATTTATTCTGTCTTTGGTGACGGTAGGGGATCTGGCGGCTTTCCTCCGGTAATTTCTCTGCACTATTGTTTCAAAAACCCATTTTTGGCTATATTTGAAAACGATAGGGAAAACGTGAAAACATTCCGAACCAAAATATTTTGCGAAACTAAAATCCATTTTAGGCTATTTTTGGGAAGGAAGGGTTTTGAAGCTCCCAAGTGGATATTTCTAAAAACGCAATTTTATGCTATCTTTGGTGACGTTAACAAAACTGGGAATCTTCGGCGGATCTTTCGAATATTTTTCGATATTAATATCTGAAAAACACAACTATAGATTTTTGTCCATCTCACTTCAACACGATTGATGGGTATATGCCCTAGCGCCGTAAACAGTTACATAAGACAGGCAGTTCTCCTCCATAGTTTTTTAGATAATCGTATTTTACGCATTGTTTGATAACGATGAGACAAAGAGCGGGCGGGGGTTCAGGGTGCCCTCACGAACTGTTTTTTGAAACTGAAGTTAATTTAAAACTGAGGGGGTGGGATAGGGGCCTCTCTAAAGACGCTAATTGAGACTATCTTTGGTAGTAATGTTTGGGAATGGATTTCGGGGCCCTCCATCGCAAAAATTTCGAAAAAGAAATACGAAAAATATCATTAAGCAAATTTTGATGACATTAAGAAGGGCTGTCCTCTGAAAACACATTTTGGATTTTAAAGCCAACATTTTCAGGCTATATTTGATTAAGTTAAGGTGGAAGGGGTGAATCAGAGATTTAATTGGGTCCTTAAGATCGGTGGTTCAAACAGCAAAATTAGTCCTAAAAACGCAATTTTAAGCCTTCTTTAGTCTCGTCAAGGAGGTCATGTCATCATTTTGGAGCCACATTTAAATTTACTACCCGGAGCAAGAGTCCTGATCTGAAACCGGGCAGTTCATTCGCGATTTTAATTCGAAAAAGAATGCTGTAAAGGGGGAAAATTACAAAATTTTAGTTCGTCATTCCTATGTTTGACTCTCAGGGGAGTCGTAATTTTCCACCGTCTCTCCACGCACTTGCGATTGTTGAAAACAGAATTTGTTGTTTGAAATGCTTGCGAGAGTATCTAATCAGTACAGCTTTTTTTAAAAATATTATATAAAATATGTCTTTATTGTTTAGGTCTATAAAAGCTTGGGGGATAAACATTAGTGGCCGCTCTGGGCCCTGAATGCTCCTTTTAGAAGGCACCCTTTCTTGCTTCAGGAGGGGGCCATTTCCCTCATCTCCCCTCCCCTGTATTCATGCCTGATTACTGCTTCTGTCACAAATTTTGCAACCAAATGAAACATGTGTGTAAAGAGTAGATATTAATGGACAATGAACCAACACAATGTTCCCTAGCAATCTATTTTTCTTAAACTATGCTATGCTGTCGGGAAATCGACACTTACTTTGATAATTGAATATTTAAAATTCAGCATATTTATTTGACTTATTATAAGTTATCTCGTGAGAAATTCTTGAAAAAATTTTGCTTGATTAAAAGAACTATATGATGCGGCATGCGGCCGCCCCTTGCTTTGGCCGCCCTTGTGCGGTGCACACCCTGCACACCTGCTAGGATCGGCACTGTTTATTTATTTCATTTTAGCACAAACTGCCGAATGGCAACACCTCATTGTGAAAAAGTAAAAGACGCACGAGATCGTGTTCGATAGATTTTTAATGGAAATTGAGCGCCGACTTCTTGAGCTGTAACAACATGATGTTCAATAAACTGTGATTGATTTTTGTATGAAATGGAGTCAACTTTATTTACGAAATTAGGAAGTTATTTTATATCTTCCCGACTTCCTTAGGCTGATACTTTTCTTCTGTCTTGAAAGCAAAATTGAAGCAATGAGAAACAGGGATGTAAGAGTCATATTTTTGAAGATAACTAGTGCAAATGATAAGGGAACCTCTCCTTTGTAATGGGGAAAGAGATCGTACTAGTAGCCCTGGTAGGTTCTGCCATACAGCATGATTTAGGAAAACAATTCAATGAAAGTTTACCTAGGATCTGAACTTTAAATGCGTTTTACTCAAAACTTCAAATCCTCCATTAACATCCCTTTGCTTCTCGCCGCCTCAATTCATGTTTATCGTGCTTATTCACAATCGTATTAAGCACATTCGTGTCTTCCAAAATCCTAACAAAATTGAAACGCGTTCAGGGCCCGATTGAGATATTGAGAAGCTCTGTGACAAACACTGTTTTGCCCCTTCCTCCACGTGGTCAAACATCACAATTTAAACCATTGGCTGAAGCAATGTTAGCCATTTGGGGGCCAAAGCCACGGCCTGTTCAGTAATCAAGCCCTGCATCTTGCGTGCAACGAAGACAAGGTTGATTAAAGTTTTCTTCAAAATTATTGAAATAAAATTAATACTGAAGTAAAACTTATGATGTGAAGTTCTTATTTTTTACGATATAATGATTTGCATCATTCGAGTACAATTCTAACTTCATTTTTGATCCAAGTAGTTTTTACTATTTGTTCGACTTCAGCTAAACTATAGTACAAGCGTAGCAAATCTTTCGTGAAAACAAATAAAGAGATAGACGCACCATATTTGCTTAGGAAGACAGAATTGCTTTGATCTTTTTTAAGAATGAAACTTTTTATGTTGTAGTTGACGGTAATATTCACTGTATTCAATAGGAATGTAAAAGAAAATACTTGAAAACTATACATACAGTGCTGGCCAAATTATTAGACTAAGACTGTTTTAAAGCAAATTCTTTATTGATTACATAACTATAGACACGTTGACGAACAGTGAAATAATTATCCAATGTTTAGTATGCATTCCCTTGTTCTTGATGAGCATTTTAAGTCTTTTTGGCATACTTTTCACAAGGTTTACACCATTTCTTAACTTTTTTAAAAAAGGAGGAAAAAAATTGCTTATACTCACTATTATATATTCTCGCATACACATACTCACTAATTACCTAAAACTGACTTTAAATATAACAGAACACACTAATAAAAAGAACGAGTGAACTGTTTAAGCTGATTGAGGTTATGTTCCTGGTAGGTAGATCAACAAAGAACATAAACAAAGCAGATAGTGCTGCCATCCTGCAAACATTAAATTATGCTAAAATAACGTAATAATCAGTGTACAGCATGCATTGTATTTTAACAGTAAAATAAATAGTATTTTAGTACAAATAGTGTACAAAAAAAATCTCTTTAGTCTAATAATTTGGCCAGCACTGTGTATATATATACATTGAAGTTTAAATTAGTACGAATTCCAATTAATGAATTCTCATTTTAAAAATTTCGGATTTCTTTTGTATTAGATGTTGGAGTACCGATAGAATTTACTTGGTATAGCAGTTGAATAAACCTTGTGAACATTTGGAATGACAAGGATGGGGATTGGCTGTAAATTGTTATAATAAATATAGCGATGCTTTTTTGCTGAAACATTGAATAGTCAAAGGTTTAATATAGTACCACGAACTACTAAACATCTATTTCACGGGATATAAAATACAGAAAAAGTATTAACGAATGAAAGTAAAACTTAAGTTGAATCATAAACTTATTGATTCCAAGGACCGCAGCACATTTTCAGTATGTATAAACTTATTAATTCCAAGGACCGCAGCACATTTTCAGGATGTATAAACTTATTCCGCATCTAGTCCATACCATACGTAACTCATGCTCTTTTTGAGTCAGGATCTACGAATATTTACGGGTTGGTTACGTAAAAAATAATTCTTTAAGTGAGTTCTTAACAGTTAAATTAAAACAAGTTTGGCAACTTGGGCTTCAAGGAAATCGATCAAAACGAAGAAGGTTCTAAAAATCGCTCTATACAAGTGTTCTGAGCAAGCATGTCAATAAAATCAAAAATTCTCCGCTTGTTTAATTTATTTTCTTTTTATTAGAATAAATGACTGTATGGGCACTAAAGCAGTAATGTGCATACTTGCCTTGCAGTGGGAATATCAAATTTGTAATTGATATTATAGGAACACTACACTGTAAAAACGATTCAGAAACTTTCCTGGAAAATAATAAGCAGCTGATGTGCCCAATTTCAACCAGTAACATATCTTACAAAAACCAGGAACGTTTTATGGTAAAAGTCAGTAACCTTCCTGAAATACTGGGAAATCTCCCCTGTTAAAGCGCCAGTCGTGAACCTTCTGGAAAAATTGACTAGATTTAATGTATTCTATTAGAACCTTCCTGGTTTACCAAGAAAGTTCCAGAAGCATTAGCGCAACCATGGCCATAGCTACGCGAATAATTGCAAGCAAAAACCAAACATATTCCTTGCCTGCAATTCCTGCCTCGCAAAGTTGCAGCTATCCAGTGACTTATTTGCTCCCATTGGGAGCTTAGTCAAATCCAGACGAGCCGTAATTAAACTAAAGCCGATGATACACTTAATAAACACGCTCAGTCAACCTTTAAACTGGTAGCAAAAAACATTTTTCACACCAGTGAAACGTCTGCATTCGTGCATCTTTTAGCAATTCCGGAAACCTTTTTGCAAACATACTTGATTTTGCGGGGAAATCGGTAAAAACCTCTGAAATCCCGAAACGTTCCACGGAAATAACCAGGAACGTTTCGGAATGTTTTTACAGTGCATTAGTGGATTCTCAAAACATTATCTTTCAAGAAAACCACATTTTTCAAAACATAAGTCATCAGTGTAATTTATTATTTTGATTCTTCTCTGTCACCAATAGTAAATTTTATTTGTATTTTTAAGTTTTGGATGTGTTTCTTTCTTAAAGACATCACTCGCTGTTATTCATCAGTTCGAAGTTAAAGTTGTACGTTCTGATTCCTTAGCTTTTTTTTCATATCAGATAGGGACCTTTTTGACATTACTTAAGATACTTAAGATCATTTCAAGCTAATGTTCCCATAACTAGTCAAGTAAAGGTAAGTATATAAGTTACGGGCAAATATGATCATAATTAATTTATTAAGCATTCTTACTCCAAATTATTGTTTATGACTGATGATAAAACACAAGTTAAATTCGGTAAACGATAAATAAACAGTTCAACAGTAGAATAGCTCTATTTATTTTATTTATTTATTTATTTTTGTTGTTGTTCAGACGAATTTTTCTAAAGCAATTTTTCCGTTATCCATTTTTTAATTTTAATCTTGCTCAAATTGGTGGGTTGAAATGTTATTGAAAAAACATAAGTGTTACTTTTTTTTTTGTGTCCTTAAAATAATTGAATTCATCAAGCATGACATTACTAGTTTTTAATACGCCCACAGCTAAGTGAGTGGGACCATCACTGGTCAAACCAGTGTCATACAATTTATTTCAATACATATGTATAAGTCATAGTTGAAAATTTATTAATTTTTTACAGCTGTTAAAGTTTAATCTGCAAGTTTTAACACGGTGATACTTAGTTTTTTCTTCCATGAACTATAGCATTGCAACAGAACAGTTCAACAGCAATCCAAAAGAAAACTAAACCACGCCCATAAACTAATAATTTATCCTGCAACATTTTATATATCTTTTCTTTTGTTACGAACAAGCGCGTCTATCATTGCTCAATATATATCTCAAACAGTATTCTTAGAAACTCATTTTCTAAAAATGGACGACAAAAACATATATTTATTCACAAGTATCTCAAGATTCCAAGTAACACAACAATTAATCAAAAATGGTGAGGATAAATAAATGCTCACGTAGTTACAGACGTTTAACTATTTAAGCGTCTCGGAGTTAAACGAATAAGCATTTTCGCAAAGCCCCCATAGTAACAATCGAGATTAATTAAGTGGTGATTACCACGAAAGCTTAACGTGACAAACAATAAATTTAAAAGCTCACTAAAAAATACAGCAGTTAATTATCTTTCCGAGATTTCATCAGAGTCAAGAAGCCATCCTGAAGCACAAAAAGAAAATTAAAGATTATAAATGAGATAGCAGCTAAACTTTTCCCACATGTGGTCATATATCGTGGCGTTCCCTTGGGGACCTGTGTTTGGGCTTTTTGGCAACTCTCGGCGGAGAAACTGGGAATAGAATTCTCAATTAGCTGGAAGACATTCTTCAGAAGTACTAATCTTTTCCCGAAGCCATAATACGAGACTAGACTGTTGAGCGAGGTGATAATATCGATTTACAATTATTTCCAGGGAAGGCGTACATTGCTATGTTCGCGCAATATCGTGACAGTTCATTACCTTCAGATTTCAGGTAAAACAAAGAATAGCGGAGCATTTGAAACGAATAATTAAGCAGCAAACCCGTAACTTAAGTTTCGGGTCTGCTGTCCAAGCAATCCTTGTTTCATGAAAAAAATAACCTTTTTGCATGACAAACTTAATAGCTAAATTATTCATTTGGAAAACTGAAAATTTGATCAAGAAACAAGAATCAAATTTTTTTTAACATTATTACAGATATTTCAAATATTTAAACTAAAAGTTGAATTATAGTACAGTTATATTAGACACTAAAATCACAAAGCGAGATGTAGTTCTAATTTTTTAATATGTTGTTTGGGTCAGTTTGGAAACTGTAAATCTAAATTTGCAGTTTTCAAAAACAACTGCTCGCTGCGTACTTCGGGAAAAACTGAGAAATTTCCGGACTTTTTTTAGTTTTTCCTTTACAACTCCTAATAATGCAACTTTTGATGCTAAATGTAACTATCCATTGTAAAGTACTTGAACAATTTAAGCTCAAGTGGCATTCTGTACGACCAATAGTTTAAAATATATCGTACTTCAAAAAATTTTAGCAAAAAATGAAAAAATTATGCTTCGATCACATTTTGGGTCAAATATCTACATGAATTCCTACTCTATATGGGGGGACAAAAAACCGATATGCTGTTACAGCAAGTTTAATTGGCTTTCATTTAAGCCCAAAACAAAGTCTGTAGACACAGGATACAGGTGATAATATCGATTTGTAATTATTTCAGGGAAGGCTTACAACCTTGTGACAGTTCATTAACTTCAGATTTCAGGTAAAGCAAAGAATGGCGGCACATTGAAGCCTTTTGATTGGTTGAAGAAGGCTTCAATAAACTATTGTATATTTTAATTGGTGTTAAAAATGTAGTATCTCTTTTTTTTACTAATCCTGTTTATAATAATGATTAAAACATCTCGACCGTTATTTAAGCAGTTTATCTGTAACTCAAACATTGTCCGATGTTTAAAATTATATACTAAAATTTAAAAATACCGCCGCCACGGCGTCTGAAAATATTGCATCAAGTCACCGAAACAACGGTCGTCGAACTGTGAAAATCCGTTTGAACTTTAAAGATAAATAGCAACATTTAAAAATATTGGTGTTAACAATGTAGTGTCTTATTTTTATTACCACATCCTATTTATAATAGCGATAAAGACATTTCGGGAGTTATCTAAGCAGTCTAACTCAAAAACATTGTCTGATAAAGTTAAATCAATACTTTTATGCTTAAAAAGTAAAAAAAGAAATTAAAACGTTAAACTACGCGTAATTTAAAGTTGCTATTTATTTTTTAGTATCCGATGTTTAAAAATATATATATCGGTTACTGAAAATATTGTTCCAAGTTACAGAAACGTCGTCCAAACGGTGAAAATATCGTTTTAACTTTAAAGATGCACCCTAACATATAACTTTATTATTTAATACCCGAAAATCCACGCTGAAAACTATTATAAAAAAAGAAGAAAGAATTTTCTTTTGATTGTAAAAATTAAATCTATTCAATAACAGTCTCAAAATGACTTACTGCTTGTCTACTAACTCTGCTAAACTTAAGTACACAAAAAATATCTTTATTTTATGCTCTGGTAAATTCATCTAAGCTTTACAAATCCAAAAGACAGATGGTGCAATAAGGACTCGAAATATGTCTCTGTAAAATAAGAAAATACAGATGTCTAAGTAATTCGAACCATTGTAACGTCACGACCCATGGGGAAGAAACGGAGCAGGTGGAAGAACCAGGTTCGGTCCTCTTCAAGAGGGGGGTCTGAGCTCAGAACATTAAAAGAGAGATGCGTTTTCACGCCATTAAAGTTCATTAATGCGATTAGGAAGAGAGAAGACGTTGTTTTAATGAAACTGCGATTACTTGGGGTCGATTTAACATTTCCCGATTGTGGTAATTGGTGCTGATTATCGGTTTCACTTTCTGCCCCCCCCCCCTTCCCCCGTCCCGCAAACGTGATGTTCAACACGCGATGGGAAACGCATAGAATGGTAAGAAAATAAGTTGTTAGTTTGGGGAAAGTATTAAGTAGAGTAGAGTCCAGAGTAATGTGCTTCTGTTGAATGAGATTTTCAGAGGGAACGATCACTTTTTATTTCAAAGGCGTTGGGTTTTATATTTATTTGATGAAAAAGAGTGTTCCGTGGAACGAATTCTTCCCCTTCTGAAGAGCGTTTTTGATTTTAGCGAAGGAAGAAAACTTTGAGATTGTGTAAAACTAGTGTCAAACTTCTGTTTGTCGAATCAGTAAAAGGTAGCAACAGTGTGTATGTGCGTGAGTGTTTTTTTTTTCTTCTTCCTTTCTTCTCTTTTTCCTTCTTTCTTTCTTTTTTTCTTTTCGTTTACTTTCTTTTCTTTTTTCTTTCATTTTCTTTTTACTTTCTTTTCTTTCTTTTTTCACTCTTTTAATTATTTTTTTTCCGCACTTCCTCCTAACTCTGTCCCAGTCTCCGTTTAGTTGGAATAGATTTAGCTTTTCAAACGTTGTCCAATTAATTTCGTGGTCTACCGCAGTTTTCGGCTCTAAACTCGCGATTGTCTTCATTTGGTTTTCCGAAATTTTTCAGTTTCACCGAATTCCATAGAATATTTCTATAAGTTTGGTTTCTACTAAAAAGTATGAAATAAAATTAGAATGTGATTTCCTGATTACAGCACTTAAAAACTGCAGCTAATTGTAATAATGTATTTAGGTTAATTCTAAAGCAAACTAATAAAATTTAAATTAAAAAGAGAGAGAGAGAGAAAGAGAGAAGAAATATTTTCAGTACAGTAAAAGCTAGTCGTACAATGCTTTATATTGAAAAGGTACAAATTGAGCTCGTTAAAAATGGCAATATTATACGTTGGGGAAACTTCTGTGTTACTATAATCTCAATCTACATTAATGGTTACACCTATAAGGGAAAATATAAATTCAAAGGAAATGGAAAAATCATACGACCATCTGCAATGTCTTACTGACCTACATGTTGTTAAGTCACAGATGGTTCCGCTGTACCAAAGGAAGACAGCTGATATGGGATTGACTGGAAGAGGCCAAATTCCATTTAGCTGACTGTTTCTATGAGCGTTGTATTAAGATTCGATATGACAGTTACGCACTACATGTGTTTAGAAGGAGGAGTTTGCAGAACAATTTTCGCCAAAGAAACAAATGAAGTCTTCCGCAGGAAATCGCTTCTAAGCAGTTTCATTTTGTTGGCAACAATTACTCAACCAAAAAAGTTCTTTTTCTTAGCATGCTGTTTGTTAGTAGCCTCAAAAATAAACAAATAAATAAATAAAAAGATTAAGGAATCGCTAAGAAGTCTAGTCTGAAAGAAACTCAGGCTCATCATCATACTTTTCAAACATAAAATACAATTCTAAAGCAAACACATTGAAATTAACTCAATGTGATGCTGATTCTGTTTTTAAATTACTAGATTATTTCTGATTAACTGCTGTGCAATTAAATTACTGTGAGCTTTTTATAAATACTTTTATTTTATTAGTTTATTTTATGCTACGAGTAAAATGTTTATGAATCTTTCGAGAAAAATAAAGGATTTTTAAAAAATAAATTAGTTAAAGTCATTTGCTTAAAATTTAAGACTTTTAAGAAGTACATTAAGTTCAGGGTACTAGTTGAATTATTTATTTTTTAGAAGAAGCAGCTTTTTTAAGATTGCATTTAAAAGAACTATTTTAACAGCATTAGGCATTTGAAAAATTTAAATGTGTAAAAAGATGATTGCATTTCTTGTCATTCCCTTTCTTAATTTTTTCAACAGTTCTGATTTTACAATGTAATTATTTACCTGTAGTTCCTCTGTCTGTCGTATAAATATACACTTGATTACGATTTACGATGAGAAAAGAGCTTAATTAAAAAGATTCCCGAGACTTCTGATTTCCATACGGAATGCCAATTGAAAAGAACACTTCTAGTTTATATATATATATATATATATATATATATATATATATATATATATATATATAAGGCTCACATTGAAAAAAAATGATGAAGAAGAAGAGAGAAAGAAAGAAGGAAAGCAAAAAACCTTTACTTTATTTAAGTCGAAGCATATATTAGTTGAAAGTTTCTACATTTACTGATATATGATTCGAAACGCATTTGTAGTTAGGAAATTTTCTCTTTTGTGAAATGTAAAGAAATCTGATGCTCTATATGCGTATTTCATTAATGCTTGCTTCCTTTACAATTTATATAATTAGGGAGCATTGAGTGGCTCTGATAAGTTGAGGCATGACCCTGATGAAGGTAACTTCTTTTCGGGGAGTTCATTGAAAAAGAGACGCGGTATTGACGCGGATTTCAATTGAAAAACTTCTGCAAAACGACTTCGAAAGTACCCGATTCGATTCAACGTTAATTAGTATTCTATTTGTGGTCAAGACCATACCTCAACTTGTCAAAGCCACTCTACGACTTTCAGCAGCGTTCGAAATAAACGATAAACGTATTTTGACAGTCGATATAAAAATTATCTCCGTTAAAATCGTCGAATCAACTGATTCACTCAATAAACTAACGCCAAAATTGCATGGAATAAATTTCTGTTAGAAGCAATTTTTGCAAGATGGCTGCCACAGCAGAAGCAGATGGCATACGAGATTAATTAGCAGGTCATTCCAACTTCACCGTTTTTAATAAAAGAGGCGTTACAGATACGGAGGTTGGGGGCAGAAATGATAGACATTTCTTTTTCCACACGTGCCGTTAGAATTATGTACAAGTTCAAGGCGTTGATAGCGTGCAAAGCGCGGCGTGAATTTATGTCGACGATGTAATTAGGGAAGTAAAACTGAAGCCCCAGCAATTAACCGAAAGGAAATTAATCACGGGCAATTTAGATCTGGTGTGAACGAGAAATTTCGATACCTTGCCGGCGCTTAATATTTTTATTTTATGATGGTATTTATTACTGGATTTTAAAGTATTTTCAAGTTTATTAGAGTTGCCGGGAAACTTCTTTTCGAGCCTCTTTTGGCACGCGGTATGAGTTTAATATTTCGAAGGGGGGAGGGAGAGGAAAACTTCGTCAAATAGGACATCTTTGCCGCGTTTTGAAAACAATGATAAACAAACTGCATAAAAACTAAACCGGCAGCACACGTCTAGAAATTTGATATTTTGAAGTTAACTGTTTAGTTTCATGCAGTTTTGTGTGTGTGCGTGTGTCTTCTTGAGATTAAGAATTTAAAAAAAAAAAACAGAAAATCGTAATTTTTGCACACGCTTTCGTAACGTCGTAGTTTAATGTTGTAATTTGTAGAAACTACGGTTTTTTTGTTGGCAGCTCTGCCTATATTATTACCAGAGTTCAATGTGCGCGACATACAGTGTCTCCCAAAAGTGTTCGTACACCTACGACTTTTAGCGAAATTGTCTCCTATCCATTGGTTAGAATTAATATTTCGGAATAGGTATTTAATTATAAGATCTATTATCAATTTTTAACAAAACTACATGAAACGTTTTTAAAAAATATAAAAACTTAATTTTTTAAAAATAAAAAAGCAAAAAGTGCCGGAAATTTTATCTCACATAAGTCTTCGTACACTTTAAAAAATTTCTATATATTATTGAATAATCTAACTTTTTATTAAGTTATTATTTAGTAGAAGATTATGCAGTATTAACAACACCTTTTAAACGTTCAGGAATAGATTTCATTCTTTTTTCTTTCTTTTTGTTGCGTAATTTCTGAGTAAGTGATCAACCACACTTTGAGTCTTACTGTTTCTAGCTCTATTTTCGTTTCAAAGCCGTATTTTCGTAATCTAGCCACCAGATATCTCTAAATATGTTGCATAAAGTTCAAATCTGGCGATTGAGGAAGTATTTTTAAAACTTTAGGACAATTTTCGAGGCACTAGACGCAAACGTTGAAAACCGTGTGCTTCTTATCGTTGTCTTGATAAAAAACAAAGTTGTTTCCAATAACCAAATTTTTGGCTAAGAGTTCGAAATTGGGTTTTAAAATACTTAAAGGAACGGCATGATTCATCATTTCATCGAAAAATTCCTAACTACCAAGTCCTGATGCTGATATGCACCCTCACACTATAACACCTTCACCGTCCTGATTAACTGATCCAACTAGGTTTTTAACATTAAGTTCCAAATTTTTTCTTCCAGTTACAATTATGCAACAATTTAACTAAAAACGTTAAATTCAATTTTTATCTGTAAGTAAGACGTAACTGTAAAACGTTTTCAGCTTATTTATCATTGATTTTGCGACGAAAAGCGTAAGCTTTATGTTTTTCGCACGACCAAGAAAATTTCTGCGGGAAGAGGTCCCATGTAATCCAGCTAATCAGAGAACTTGGGGAACAATTTTAGGTGAAAATTAAATGTAAAATTTTTCATTTAACTCTGCAGAAACATTTTCAGCACTCAAATGTGTATTTTTTCATAATTTTTTTAACTTTAAATCTCCGATCACGCTTTGTTAACTTTGCCAGTTGACCTTTTTTTACCTTGTTTTCGGTCCGATTCTTTTCTTTAAAGCATTTTATCTAGCACTTTACTATGGAATGGTATAAATCATCTAATTTTGAGATATTTTAAACCAATTTACCGCTACCGTGAGGAAAAAAATCAAATTTCGAATGGTGTTTGTTGTTTTTATTGAATACCAGCCATTTTAAAGCAATAAGCAAAATATTAGGGAATAAATAAACAAAAAATTAGAGCGAAATGATTTTTAAGGGTCAACATAATGCAAAAATATTAAATGAACGGCATATGATAATTTGAATCATGAATTTATTCGAAAATATTGGAGTGTACGATGACTTTTGTGGCGTGTTATTTCTCTATCTCTTCGTTTTTTGACCCATTTCAAAACGAAGATCCGTCAATATTTTGAAAAAAACCAATGGGTTGTATTTAGAATGACATAGGAATGATGTGAAAAAATATTGGACTTCATATTCGAATTCGGTTTCGCGTTATTTTGGTTTTACTAAAAGATTTCAAAGGGTACGAACACTTTTGGGAGCCACTGTATGTTGTTCGAACCAGGGCCGCAGAGAGCAAAGGCGGGCCCCTTGTCAATTATATCGTCGGACCCCACCTCCTCTCCAAAAAATAGGGGAAAAGAGAAAAGAAGAAGAAAGAAAAAAGAAAGGGGAAAAAAGAAAAGAAAAAGAAAAACTGCTTACCAGAAAACAATTAACTCTAAGTGCCACAACAGTAAATACCAAAAGAATAATTTTTACTTTTTCCGTACGTTTTCGGTTATTTGGAAATCCCCCCCCCCCTTTTCTTTCTTCCTTTCTCTTTTTTTTTAATCGTTCTTTACATTTTTTCTTTCATTCATTTTTTACGTCAGTTTCGCCGGGCCTCCCTAAGATCCTAGTTTCCGACTAGGTTGATATGGCCTCTCGTCGGGTCTGGCTGGAGCTACATCTATAAACGGTACTCAAGTTAATACCATGTCCACAAACGGTATACGCAGAAACTCTAGTGGTGAAAAGTATTGCCTTCTGTTTAGTAAAATTATTAAAAACCACGCATTACGTTTGTTTTACTTTGTGACGATACAGTCGTCACAGTAAGTTACTTATAATTACTCTGTTTTCTTTCCTTTTCTTTTTTTACTTTTCTTTTTTACCTATTTTTTACGATACCACAAAAAAATTCTTGAACCTGTGAAGTACGGGTGTCCCTCGTATAACACGGTTAATTTGTTTCGTGTAGTATCGAAACCGTGTTATACGAGACTTTAAAAAAAAAAAAAACATTTTACTTATTTTTAATACTAATTATGTCTGTGCATGAGAAAAATCGGGTTAAGATGTATCGTGTTATATCGAAACCGTGTTATACGAGACTTAGAAATAATGTAAATCAAGGGATGTGTATCGTGTTATATCGAAACCAAATTTCATTAAAACAAATCAAAGTATTAATAGAGATATTAGTAAAATTTAACAGAATGTATTAAACAAAAATGAAATTCCATCTTTTATAAATATAATATTCGTATTGTATCAAAACCATGAAGCATTAAATTCAAGTTTCGTACCGTGTAATATCGAAACCGTGTTATAATAAACACAAATTTGGTACCGTGTAATATCGAAACCGTGTTGTACAAGTACCGTGTTATACGAGGGACGCCTGTATTTTGGCAGAAATCGCATATTCATTTGACAATTTGTTGCTTTTCCATGAATTTTTAAACTCTGTCTAGGATTTTTCAAGCACTCTGTACGTTTGGACATTTTTCAATTTATTTTCACACTCTTCATTCTTCAATAGTGTTATATTCAACAAGCTCATGATTAGGACTTAAAAAACACAATATCTTTTGCACTCGCTAGAATGTTCATTGTTGCTGGACAAAGTTTAAAAATTCTCAGTGCTACTTTCCTAAACTCATTTTTATTCGAGTTTTGTGAAATGAATACACTGTAAAAACGATTCAGAAACGTTCCTGGAAAATAATAGGCAGCTGATGTGCCCAATTTCAGTCAGTAACATATCTTACAAAAACCAGGAACGTTTTCTGATAAAAGTCAGTAACCTTTCTGAAATATTAAGAAATCTCCCCTATTAAAGCCAGTCGTAAACTATCTAGAAAAATTAAATAGGTTTAATTTATTCTATTAGAACCTTTCTCATTTACCAAGAAAGCTCCAGAAATATTAGAGCAGTCACGGCCAAGCTACGCGAAAATTGAAAGCAAGTTTCTTGCCTGCAATTCCTGCCTCGCAAAGCTGTAGCTATCCAGTGACTTATTTGCTCCCATTGGAAGCTTAGTCAATCCGGAAGAACCATAAAACATTTTAAAGCCGATACACTTAATAAACACGCTCCGTCAATATTTAAACTGGTAGCAAAAAATATTTTTCACACCAGTGCAAAGTCTGCATTCGTGCATCTTTTAGGAATTCAGGAAACTTTTTTGCGAAGATACTTGATTTTTTGGGGAAATTGGCGAAAACCTCTGAAATCACGAAACGTTCCACGGAAATAACCAGTAACGTTTCGGAATTTTTTTACAGTGTATAAACGATTTTAAATTGCACAAATATGGAACGTTCGCATGTTTAAATTACACGTTCGTAGAAAATTACAACGACATGAGAAGTGTTCTATTCTGAATATTTTCCACTGAATTTTCAGATCTTTTAAAACACCATCTAGTGTTATCGGAGCAACAATACAAATTAGTTTCAAGGCCTAAACATTTTAGATATCGAATTTGAACTTCCATTTTATTTAAAAAAAATGTTAATTCAATTTAATCTTTTGAGTTATGTACAGCTGGAATTATCGATGTTACTCACAGGTTCAGTTGAATGTGTGTATTTTCAGAACGCTTTTTTAACACTTTGACTGCTGAATCCCAATTTTCTACCATTGACACGGAACGATTAACGCAATTTGCTGCGACTGTTCTTAAAAAATGCTTTATATAATTAAACTTTTTAATATCACTTAAATTTGTGCTTTAATCAATTGTATTGCATAATCAAACTAACTGAAAAATTTCAGGCATCACGCAGGATTCTCATAGTAAGTTTTGTTGATGATTCGCAAAAACATCAGTCTTAAAATTCTTAGTATATTTATTTTTAATGGGTTAATTAATCTAGAATTGTTAACTTTAGTTCCGTTCAAATACATTAGCAATTGCTTTTTATTCTATGCTGAAAAAGTACAATATATTCGTAATATTCTTCGGAAACATAAAAATCCTTTCCGATTTCATCTAAAGGCAAATACATTTCAATCCGAATGAATAAAAACTCAATTTTGAGCTGAGCTTGATTTAGTATTATTGCCATCGATTCCATTTGAGAAATCTCCTATTTTGTTAATTAGTTTCGTTGAAGTCATCCTAATAACAGCACGTTTTAGCTTCAACATTTATAAAGCTGCCGTTTCGAAATTTAATTTATTGCTTAAATTACCGTAGCGGCACTGCAGTAAATACTTAGAAAATATACTACATTTTAAATTGCTTCTCATCAGTCAAGAAATTAAATTTCTCAATTTAATCTAATATTTCGCTCTGCAGTTTCATGAAACCTTGTTCTTGCTCGAGCTACATTTTTCTGGCCTTTCTTTTTTACTTTCTTCTATATCTAATACTATATAGAAGAAAGTATTGGATTCGTGCAAATTTTCGAATTTCGAATTTTGACGAATTCGAACGTTTTGAGGTGTGCTGAGTCCATTTCGACTATTTTTGGAAAATGTCTGTCTGTCTGTGTGTATGTGTGTGTGTGTGTGTGCGTGTGTGTGTGTGTCACGTCTGTGTGTGACCAGTTTTTTGTGGCCGCTCTACCGCAAAAACTACCGCATGAAATCGAACGAAATTTGGTACACATATGTGCCGCTACGTGAACTTGTCCCCATTGGTTTTTGGCGCGAATTCCTCCAAGGGGGGTGGAGCAATGGGACGTTTTTTGAGTTACGCGTGCTTGCTATTCCTCACGAAGTAACAGGCGGAATCAAACAAAATTTGGTCTATATGTTACCATTAACAAGAACAAATGCTGATTCAATTTTGGTGTCAATAACTCAAACGGGGGTTGAGCTATAGAACGTTTTCTGTCGTCAATTGTAACTGCTGTATCTCAAGAAATAATGAACGGAATGAAAGAAAAATTTATCGGCAAGTAGCCCTTAGTGGGTATAAGAGCTGATTTTATTTTGGTGTCATTAGCTAAAAAGGGGGTAGCTCAATCACCCGTTCTTTTTTTCCATTGTGAATGCCCTATCTCAAGAAGTAATGCTACGTTCTGGTTGAAATCTGGAATATATGTGAATCCATATGTAAACAGGCTTTGGTTCAATTTTGACGCCAATCGCTCCAAGAGGTGTTGATTTTTTTTTTTTTTTTTGCAAATACAAATAGCTTTATTAATGCAACAATAAGAAAGATAAATCGTAATAGATTGTCGTCTGCGTATTTCTCGTTATTTTAATTGAATGGAAATGATCGGAAATATTATCTCAATGATTTAAAATTTTTAACTGTTGCCATCTTATGTTTGTTAATTCAAGCAAGGCTTTTAAAATAACTTTCAATTTTCGCTCTTTGCTTTGCTTTTGCAATAATTCAGACATTGGGATGGTCGTCCAGTTTTTGCATGTGTAATTTTGTTTTTGTTGGGAATATTGCTTCCTCATCAAGCATGGGGAGGGATCAGAAAAAAAAAAAAAAAATGAAAAATATAGAAGAAAGTTTCGTGATGGCCACAACATACTAGTTTTGGTTTGTTTGAACATTAATTGATTTTTAGTTTTTGGGTTTTGTTGCTCAATAAAAATAGTCACAATAACTGCATTTTGGTTTATTGCATTTCTGAATTTAAAGCTTCAATAAAGTGTACCGTATTTCATCCAGGAAGTTGAGATTTTTCTCATCAATAAAAAATTTACATCCGCCCCCCTCCATTCTGTTTTATTCAGGTTTTCGATAATCTAGGTCTGAACCACTGAACAGATATGCTTTGGGACAGATAATCAAGTACTTTTGACAGCTACAAAGTGAATGTGCTAAGTTCTGTCTACTTGAGCATGAAACGGATAACTTTTTCCTCTCTCTCTCTTTTTTTAGAATGAAAAGTATCTATAAATTAAGAACGCGTTTCTTCCCTTAATCCATTAAAGTTTTGGCTATGCGGAAACAAAAAGAAAAATACTCTGATGGATTGTCGTACACTATATAGCGAACTGTAATCGTAATATTTCATAAGAAATAGTGTAATCATAACGTGTAACAGGTATATTACATTTTGTGCAGTGCAATTATGTCATCCTCAGAGTCTATCAAACCCAAAACATTTTCTAGTCCACCGCTATGTGAAAATAAAATGAACAATTAGCAATCGTGATTGCTCAAAAATTAATTAATTTGAATTTTGACTTCTTAAAATCAAATTATGTTTTTCGCAATCACGAGTGTGTGTGCGTATGTATGTAGGCGTGTGTGTCTGTGTGCAGGCATGAGTGTGTCGGTATGTGTGTGTATGTGTGTGTATAGGTATGTGTATGTACGTGTGTGTGTTTGTGTCTGTGTGCAGGCATGAGTGTGTGTGTGTGTGTGTGTGAAGATGTGCGTTTGCATGCGTGTGGGTTTGTGTCTGTGTGCATGCATGAGTGCGTGTGTTTGTGTGTGTAGGTGTGTGTATGTATGCGTGTGTGTGTAGGTGTCTGTACGTATGCTTGTGTGTGTAGGTGTGTGTAAGTATGCGTGCGTGTAGTTGTGTGTATGTGTGCGTGTGTGTAGGTGTGTGTATGTGTGCGTGCGTATAGGTGTGTATGTATGCGTGTGTGTGTGTAGGATATGGATGCAACCTGGAGATGGCTTTCGCTAGAGGAGCAGCATCGTGAGGCGGCCGGTCGACGGTGGTGCTACAGAGGGAGGCGGAGGGAAAATAAAATCATAGGAACATCAAAACCGTCAAGTGAGAATAATAAGCAATCGTGATTGCTCAAAAATATCCTTTTTGATTGTCGTATATCATATAATAAGCTGCAATCGTAAAATTGCATAAGAAATTGAATATCCAGAATGAATGACCGGTAAACCACTTTTTATTCAATTTAATAACTCATCATCAATATATCAAACCAAAAACATTATTCAATCTGTACCACAGTGAACATAAAAAGAAAAATATTCTAATTGATCGTCGATCATCTAGAGAGCTCTAACTAAAATGGCATAAGAAACTTAAAATTTATCATTTTTAACCGTTCTTTTTATGCAGTTCAATGACTCCAGCATCAATCTTTCAAATCACAAATATTACTTATAATTTTACACACACAGTTTCATACTCACAAAAAAGAGAGAAAATAATAAATAAAATAATAATAATTTGAACTTTGTCATCTTGAATTCAAATTATGGTTTTCGCAATCACGAGTGTGTGTATGTAGGCGTGTGTATTTGTGTGTGCGGGTGGGATATGTGTATGTGTGTAGGCATGTGTGTTTGTGTGTGGGTAGTTATGTGTATGTGTGTTTGTGAAAAGGGTATGTGTGGGTAGTTGTATATAAGTGTGAGTATGTGTTTATGTGTATGGGTATGTGTGTGTATGTGTACGTGTCTGTATGTATGCATGTGTGTATGTGTTTGTATGTGTAGGTGTATGTGTGTGTGTAACTGTATGTGTAAAGGTAGGCAAGTAAGTGACGCAACCTGGAGACGGTTTTCGTTAGAGGAGCAGCATCATGAGGCGACCGGCCGACGGTGGTGCTGCAGGGGGAGGCGGAGGGAAATAAAATCATAGGAATTCAAAACTGTCAAGTGAAAACAATAAGTAATCGTTGATTGCTCAAAAAAACCCCCTAAGTCCTTGTTTCGAGCAACCATCTCTATAATAGCTTGTAAAACTTTTTCAAATTTATTCGATCTTAGGGTCAAAGTACGAATGCTTTCTTTTAGAGCGCAACTATTGGCTGTAACATCTCCAAGTCCAACAACCCTGAGTTGTTACCCAGATAGTATAACATAGCATTGAAAACTTATTTTTTTTAGCTGCACCTTTTTGTTATATCTTCTAAAATTTTTAAATTATTATCATGTTCAAGGTCAACGCACAAGTGATTATTTTCTTCGTGGTTCATCGCCTTCGAATAAAAAAATTAAAAAGAAAAAAAAGCAATTCACCACAAGGAGCAACGGTGTACAAAAAAAAATTGTAACCCAGCTCAAAAATCGCCATAAAATTCCCCCACAATTTTTTTATTACTTTTTTCCTCTTCGAAACTGCAGAACAGCACACAAAAAAAGCCTATCAAGTCCGACATGTAAATGGAGGGTAAAAACCTGATCATCTTTTGTAGTTGTCGGAAGAAAGCGAATTCGGAAAAAAGGGGTGCGCTTTGGCCTCACTTTCTTAGTCTTTTTTTGTGGGTTAAGAAACACCAAGGGGAAAGTTCACTACCCTTTTGAGATAGTGGTTGAAGAGTGAACTTTCGCTTTCGTATTCACACCATATAATCACTTTTACCCTCTTAAGAGCCTCGAGCAACAACATAATGTTGTCAACACTGCTTTCTGTTATTTTCCTACTGCTTTACAGTTGTTTTACATGTATCAAAAACTCCATTGTGAAAGTGAGAATACGTTTGAAAAAATAGTATTAGGTCGACGTTTTAAAGGCCTGTATGCTATGGAAAAGTTCAAAATATTACTGGAGCGGAGTATTTATTTAACTTGCCGATGTTGAATTTTTAGGCTAAAATTTGGTCTCTGGTAATTTTTCTGGATTCAACTTGAAATTTATTGCAAGGTAACGAATCAAATATTTTTATTGGCAACACAAGTCAAGTGATGAAATATTATTCTAAAATAAGATTTGAAAACCATGTTAGTTTTGAATAATTATTATTCAACTGTGGCTGTAATCTTATGGTTGATTACTTCTTGAGAGAGAAAAATTGAAGGAATTAAAACATTATATGTGATATTTCGATCATATAACTATGTAGGATACTTATAAATAAAATATTTTGTTTAAAATTAAACGTAAATATGGAACTTAAAAAACTTGTCAACTTGAAACAATTTGGGTTACAATTCGTTTTTATTTTTAGTCAAAATGCACTGGAATCTCTATAATCCAAGATAATTTTTTTTCGGATTAAATAAAAATGTGATCTAATTTTAAAATAAACAGTGGAAAAATATTTAAATTACGTTTTTTTTAATACTGTATAATCAACTATAACAGTTACACAAAACACTATGGCTCAGACTCGGAGCATCAGAGTACAACACTGTAATTTCTAAAGGAAAACACTATGTCGTCGCCTCAAAGCAACAGCAGGATATTTTACAGTTGTTCGGAAGCGACGATATAGTACATTATTTCTATGCGGACGCCGTAACATTAAATGGAATTGCCTAATACAGTTGCCGCTACTTTGGATCAAAGACAGTTAAAATAGTACCTTACTAGTAAAATAAAAAATTAAATTAAAAAAAAATTTCTGGATACCCACCATATTAATACCAAGGGAAAACGTATTTCTGTAAAAAAAATTCATGCTTATAGCATAACTAACATTTAATGAAAATTTGTTATTTTTTAAATTAAAAAAAACCATGTTTTGAGCTTTTTTTTTTATTATACATTTTTTATTATACATCAAAAAATAAATTATCTGCGCAGTAAGAAATGTGCGCAATTGTAATTAATATTTAAAAAGAATCAACATCGTGAGGCGAAAAGATCTATCGTTTGCAATAAATAAATTAATTAATTTAAAAATTTCAAAATTTGAATATTTATTTATTTTTGATTTGTTATGTTTTTAACAAAATTATTTTTAACTTTAAGACTATATTTTTACGGTACATTTTTAAGATTTTATTGCTGTGAAAAGGATCGGAGCATCAAAAGGGAGAGCAATGAGCAATATTGAATGCTCCAAAAAGAAAAAAAAAAGAAAA
Organism: Uloborus diversus; assembly: GCF_026930045.1. Classification (NCBI taxonomy): domain Eukaryota; kingdom Metazoa; phylum Arthropoda; class Arachnida; order Araneae; family Uloboridae; genus Uloborus; species Uloborus diversus. The sequence continues at coordinate 104,923,555 of NC_072738.1, read as the reverse complement.
ATTGTGTGTCGTAAAGGCACAAGACGGATAAAAATTTTAATTATTTCTTTTCTTTTTTTTTTTTACATTATGGACTGTCACTTCACCCACAGGTTTTCACACAAGCCCAGCTCTTGTTTTCTATGCGCCTGAATCAGGCATATTCACAACAAAATTGTTCATTTTAATGAAGATAATAATAATAAACAACGAGAAAACTAAACAATACTCGGAATCCGATGTTTAATTAACCAAAAACAATGAAAAATTATAGCGATTGCAAATTAATTATGTTAATAAATGTTAGCAAACTAAATTAAAACTGAATTTAAGCAATGTGGATTACGCTTTTAAACTGATGACGACTTAAATCAACGAAATCTTCAAAAACCTGCAATATTTTCAAAAATTTAAAATGCCCGAAATTCACAAAAATATGCTTACTTAGGTTCCACCTTAAAATGAATTTGCTAAATTTAACAACAAAACTAACTTTATAGTTACTATCATTTTGCATTGTTTCTGGCAGCAACTAAGAAGCGGAAGTATTTTAACTTTATAATTACTATTGTATTTCATTGCTTTTGGCAACAATTAAAAAGCAATGCGTCACTTCCGTCATATAAAAAGGTTGCTGCTAAGAATTTCAAAGCTCTCGCATAGAGTTTCATTTCAAAAGAATCAACACCGAGATGCGAAAGATTTATCGTCTGTAAGAAAATCTTTTTCTTTGCTAATAATAAAGCTCAAAATTTGTCCGGATATCTGGATCTCTGTAGGGAAATCTGTCCGGATCTCTGTCAGGATATCTGTCCGGATCTCTGTCGCGATATCTCTCTGTGACGCAAATAGCACCGAAACTGTTCGGCTGATTTTCATAAAATTCGGTACAAAATTAGTTTTTAGCATGAAAGTGTGCACCTCGAAGCGATTTTTCGAAAATTAGATTTTGTTCTTTTTCTACTTCAATTTTAAAAACATTTTACCGAGCAAATTATCATAACGTGGACGAGTAAATTATCAAATTGTCGTAACGTGGAACCGTAACATGAGAGAGTAAATTGGCGAAAATTAATCATCCATTATTTGTAAATATACAGGCGAACCAAATGACCTTTTAATTTTCGACAACGAGCAAAGCCGTAAGGGTACCGCCAGTAAAAATGTATTTTTTATATTTAAAAAGAATTAAATTATTTATTAATGTTTTGCTCTGTTTATTTTTTTAACAAACTTATTTTTAATTTTTAGACCATATTTTTACGAGGTTGCTATCTCATTATTGTGAAAAAGGATAGGAACATCGAAAGAGAAAGCAATAAGCAATATCGAATGCTTGAAAAAAAAAACTTCAAAACAATTCTGCAATCAGTACCAATCAGGTCATAAGAATTACTCGTTCCGGATTATGGCCAGTGTCTCATTTTCCAGGTTTAATTTCCAAAGCTAAACGCAATACGACGCTTTCAAACCCATTTATCAGAAAATGCTCTAAACTCTCGAAGTCGCTTAACTTTTCCAGCACGTCTACCGACGCCTCTCCGTCCACCAAGAAGGAGACAATTCCTTTAAAACTCCCCTCAACAGCTAATAGTCCGTCCTCATTAACCGGGTAGCGCTTATCTGACATGTATCTGTCCGGTCGATAATCCCGGTCAATAGAACACGTCTTGTCAATAACAATATTTGGAATGTCTTGGCGCGGGAAAAAACTAGGACAGTTGTCCCTTTACTTGTCCATTCATTAATACGGACTCCGACCAATCCAGTGATCCCCCCTCTTCGGCATCATCATCCTCCCGAGAGCGTTGCCATGGAGACGGGGGGTCGAAATGACCGCCTCAATGAAAACAGAATCCTTTGCTAATGACCGAGACTAACATTTCATTCGCGCTGCAGACGAAAGGGATTTTCTTTCTTTCCTTTTTCATTCCTTTTCTTTAATTTTAATTTTTCCCTCTTTTCAGAAGGTTTTTTAGGAGTTTCACCCCCCTTCCTCTTACTTATTTTATTTTATTTTTATTTTCCTTTGCTTACAAACCAACTGAAGAAGATAAAAAATTGAGCAATATAATTAGATTCGATTCGTTTGTTGCGTCTTTTATTTGAGAGCAGAAACCGTCGATAAATTTGAAACTTGACAGGGAGGACATCTTTTACAAACTGAGAGCTGCGAAAATTTTAGATATGATTTTTTCTACCCACATAAAAAAAAATCAGAGAGAGAGAGAGAAAAGAACGACTTGAATAGAAGTCTAGAGTTTATCAGAGCAGAAGCTTGTGAAGGGGGGGGGGGGAGTGTCGAGGTTTGGATAAAAACCCCATAATTCCTGTTGTTTTGCCATATTTTCAACCTTGTGGGAATATTCCTACATCTAAAGCATATTTTGTTCCTCCCCCGGTGGGGGGAATCGTACTTGTTTTGCGTATGAAACTCATCGCTTCCCTCGGCAATTCTGCAAAATTTTACTTATTTAATTTGCTTATTTTGACGCAGATGTAGCCACATGAAAATTTAACGCTTGTCTGATGCCTTCTTTTACATTGAAAAGTATGCAATGTCGATAGTGACACACAGGAATTTTGCAAGGGGAGGGTCCCGGGGTCGAAATTCCCATTTCTATATCATATTCCAATACACCGTCAAATATATTTATTGACTGGATTATCCGAGAACGTAAAACAGTAAAAAATACACTTTTTAAAAAATAATTAGCATTATTAAATGATATATATATATATATATATATATATATATATATATATATATATATATATATATATATATATATATATATATATATATATATATATATATATATATATATATATATATATATATATATATATATATATATATATATATATATATATATATATATATATATATCCTTTGTTTGAAATGATTCCACGTTCTAAATACATAGAATCGAAATCAATCGGGAAAAAATGCAAAAGCTATGGGAGGGGTCCGGACTCCCTGGACCCCTACCTTGTGTACGCCACTGAACGTCAAACATGAAAACAAAACAGAATTTTGTCCAGAACTTTATGTGAGTCTTCTTACCCGCATAACAAGACCAATTTGACCTTCAGTAAAAAATAATTAAACAAAATTAAAGGATACAAATTTGCGAAAAATGGCCTTAGGCGCTCTTCCAAAATTGATGACAGGAAATAAGTTTCCTTTGAAGACGTAAGGCTTGTCAAAACCATTTTGAAAGTCAAAACGTGGTTTCAGGAGAATTACTCACATTAATCCGCGCTTTTTTTCCTTGGATTTCTTTAAAATCTTAACGACAGAAAGAAAATGGGGTGCAATAGTTAACTAAAATTTTTCATTTGTTTAAATTTTTATTTATTTATTTATTATTTTTATTATTTATTTATTTATTTATTTATTTATTTATTATTTTTTATTTATTTATTTATTTACTTATTTATTTATTTATTTATTATTTTTTATTTATTTATTATTTTCATTTTTTATTTATTTATTTACTTATTTATTTATTTATTTTTGAGAATTACTTTACATTTATACTGTATGGGAATGTAGGCAAAGTGAAGTACAGGGACAAAGTAAAAAGGTGAAATATTTACTCTGCATTTAGCGCAACCTATCTGGTATTACTTTAACAATGTAGTTGCACATGTATATTTCAGTCAGGAAAACAATACCGCCGAAGATTAAAGCATATGATAATGCAGACAATTTGCAAACATTGATACTCTTATTGCAAGTTGAAGTCGAAAATTATTTTTGATATTAAAAAAATATAAAGTTTTTGTTCTTAACATTTTAAATATTAATTGAGACCTTCCAATATGCGGTGCAATATTTATTTAGTTAATATTCTGCTTATTTGTATTTTAAATATTTTACTCAAATAGTCGAATACATGCGGGGCAGGGACAAAGTGAAATAGCTGATTTCGTTGACTCACTCAATCATTTACTAAAACACTTACGTATTCATTTATTAATCAATTCATTTACATTCCTTCATTTTGTAATTCGCTTAATAGTTATTCATCCATTCACTTTTTTTCTAATTCATTCACTCTTCTATTCATTCATTTATTTTTCTTCCTATAGTAATTAAATTATTAATTTAATTATGTGTTTATTGTTCCACTTTCTTTTCATTTGTTCATCCAAAGTTTTATTTACAGATTCGTTTGGTCAAAAATACTTTTTATAATCAAAGAGAATATATTTCATTACAAAATATTTCATTTTTCACTTTGCCCCATTGAAAAAAGTGAAAAATTTCCACTTTTTTTTGAAGTCTCAGTGCCAATTAATGCCAAAAATTAAAAATAATGTTTCAAGGAAGTTTTATTTCAAATACAATGTTATTTCTTTTTGCACTGTAATTTTCAAAACAAATTTCCAATTTGTTCGTTTTAAAAAAGCTCAGCTATCTTAGCCATTTCACTTTGCCCCACATTCTCTTACTTTACAATAAAATAACGAAATTTATAATGAAATGGTGTTTTTTTTTAAATTTTTGGTAGCGAAAATTGTACCTCCAACTAAAAAAATTAGAGAAATTTTGAAAATATTATTTTTCTCGAAAAAAGTCGATAAAAATAAATTAAAAATCTCACTTTTGACATTCAGATCTTGTGGTGTTAAAAAATTTTTTTGGATAATAACTTGAATGCTTCACAATTTGCACTCATTTAAAGCAAGACAGAAAAAGAAACCAAATTCTTATATTGATTTCTAAATAACTATTTCCGAATGAGTTGAAAGGATTTATTGATGTCAAATAGGTTTCTGGTTTTTATTCTTCGGTCACTTTTTGATTTGCCGTGTTGAGTTTTGTAGACTAGTACGAAATAGTCCCCCCCCCCCAGCTATTACTTTATTTTTCAATGTCGTTCTTCCTTCTAAAATGTTGAAAGACAAAACGTTATATTTTAAGCCGATTGATGTAAGCAAAACGAAAAGGAACATTTTCAAGGTAAGATTTCCTTTTTTAAAACTATTGTTCTAATAATACGTGGATTTATTTGGCATGCATTAGGATAAGTTTTTCAAATTGATACAAAGGACACTTACGTAAACTATTTTTAATTTTAGTTTTGGTAACTTTAAATTCAATGAGCAATATTTTTTCTTCAGAGAGAAGTGCTGAATTTCCTAGGCATTCAAATGTTAATGAAGAGTTCGCCGAGAGCTAAACGAGCTCACTTTGCCGTACACCAGCATTGATTCTGTCACATTCGATGTCTCTGTAATAGATGAGGCATGGGAACCAAAATATTTCAATCACGGTTTTTTAACGATTAAAACAATAATCTGAAAACTAAATGTATCGCTATTCATATGTAAAAAATTATCAGCTAGCATTTTCACGAGACAAAAGGCACTCTCTCAAACTGTTGTATGTTATGTTTCAGCAATTTGTAATGATAAAAGTTTTTCTCAAGAAAATCCCAATACATTTTTCTATAAGATCACAAAAATGCAAAAAACAAAATAAACTACACTTCATTCCGTTATAAAATTTCAAAACTGAATACGGAAAATAAAAATAAACAAAAGGGCACACATTTTTATACAATTAATTATAATAATGACAATAATAATAACGCCAACAAAAATAATAGTAAAATAATAATAATAATAACGCTAACAACAACAACAATAATAACAACAGCAACAACAATAATGATAATAAGAATAATGACATTTTTACAATAATCATAATAACAACAATAACAATAATCATAACAATAATAATAATAAAAATAATAGTAATAGTAATAATAATAATAATAACAATAACAACAAGAAATAAAAAATAATAATAACTACTGAATAAATAAATAAATAAAAATGAACAAATATGCATTGTATCTTTTTTTCTTAGCGTAACTTTAGATATAAGGTATCGCAAAATAAACAAAATTGTTTCCTATTTTCATTTGATTTTGACCAAATAACCAAATAATAATTTTAAGTAACTTTTTGTTGAAAGTAGCAGCATAAAAATAACTCATTTTTCTTTGATGTCTAGTTAATTTATATGGAACACTTTTTACATTTTTTTAAGATTAATTTAGCTTAAATATGTAACTAAAATACAATGCAACTTGAGATAGCTTTTGATCGTTGTTTCTTTCATAATTCACTTTTAAATGGTAATGAAAAACATACATTTTTGCCCTGAACATGACAGATCTACACTTCATTTCAGAAAGTGTAATAAACAAACATTTTACTGGACTGAGAAATCGCTCATTCATTTTTATTTCTTAGGCAAAATTTATTTTTATTATTATATATATTTTTTAATATTACGCTTGAAATAAAACATAGATATGTTCTTCTGTAAAATGGTTATTTCTTTGTTTTTTTTTTTTTTTTTTTTTGCTTTTGAAAGGTAAATTTAATTTAAAAATAAACGACTGAAATGTTTAAAAGAATTTTTTTGTTTAATAAATCTCACAAATAAAATATTTTCACTTGGTCAGCAATTTTTAATTTTTAGGCCTAAATGTTATTTATAAAGAAAAATTTAGAACATTTTATCTCACACGTGATGGTGGAAAAACAAGTGATGGTGATCAGTAGCGGATTTTAGGGGGGCAGCCCCCACCTCAAGAAAAAAGGATAAATTAATTTTACTATTTCATTTATTAATTTTAATTGACTTCTCAAAACATAAAATTTTTTTACAGTTATTTAAAAAGAACACAAAACACAAACATATCTTGAATAAACGCATTTTTCGTTGCAAATGAAGTAATATTGGAGTCGGAAGATAGAGCTGCAAAATACATTTAACTCACTGCGGTTTCGAATTCAGAGGAACGAAATATCGTGATTCGTCCATTAATTTTTCTTTGATGGAATCCTAATTAACAGTTTTAAAAAAGTGTGCAGACGTGCCTAAAAGAGTCATTTCGATCCAGGAAGCTATTTGCAAAATAATAGATTTCTTTTTAAGCTTAAAAAAAATGCAGAATGAAAGAAATCACGTGGTAGTTTCTTTATAAAACCATGATACTAATGGAAGCGGGTAAACAGTATCAAAATATCACCTCAACTGTATCATGGCTTTAAAAACAAATCAGTAACTGCTTTGAAATTCGCAACGAAATAGTATCTGAATTCTTCAATAATACTTATGTGTCATGAATTTATGATTTTTTTAATTGCATACTATTTTATAATAAAAATATAGATTAATTTATGAAAACTCAAATGAGGTACATACTTTATTTAATGGCATTGCCATCTTGTTATAATCATTATGACAATTATACTAATTAAAGTCGTTCATTTTATAACATCTCAGTGATATCATATTGGGTTTAGTATTTAATTTGGTTGAAATGTTATTTTACGTCCACATTCAAAGCATATTAGTGCATAATATTTATGTACCGAAAAGTATAGACTAATTGGCCTGAAGTTACACTAAAAATAAACATTTAAAAATAAAGTCATGAAAACTGAGGTACATATTATATGCGGGGGAGGGTACGCTATTTAATTTCCGGGCCCCCTCCAAAAGTTATTTCTGTGTCCGCCGCTGATGGTGATCCCGAGTATTGGAACGAAAATCATTCCTAACATTATCGATTTTATTGAGCCATTAATCGAAAATAGATGTATCTTGCACAACAAAAGCACAAATAGTTGTAGTGATTATTATTATTATCATCGTTATTATTATTATTATCATTATGATTATCAATATTATTATTACTATTATTATTATTATTATTATTTCATGCAATGAAACAGGTAGAGAACTCGTGTTACAACTTTTGTCGACTTTTTTAACGATAAAATTAGTCACCCTAATAATTCAACAAAGCTAAAACAAAACCACAAAATTACAACCAATTGCAGACTTGTTTGGGGGTTATAAGAACTTTATTTTTTCTCAATTGCAAAAGATGTGAACTTAATCAATGGGGAAAAATAATTGATACAACAAAAATTTGCATTTAAATGTCACAATAATAAGCAAAATCACTTCTTTTGGCTATTGTTATGAAAATCATTATAAAAGTGGTCAGTCTAAAATCAAAATTTGTTAACCTCAATAGAGCAATCTATCTAAATTTTGTTTGGTTGATCTGGTGACATCGATGTTTAAACCGACCTCGTAAGTTTTTCAAGATCATCATCACAGAAAACATCTTTCCATTTTATAACTAAATTGTAAAGTGCTTCACTCCTTCAAGTTAACTTTGGTCCACAATTTCTCTATTTCTAAATGTCCCACTCACATTAAAATAGTGTTACTGCATCTACTAGCATAAAACTTAAGAAAGTTTTCTACAGTTACTCAAAATTCAGAAATAATAATCATAAAAACCATTTAAAAATGAATTTTCAAACCTGTTCTGAGGAATTCCACTCTTTTAGCGTTTTTAAACCATGTGAGAGATGTGGTGTAAAATTAATTATTTTAAACACAGTAGGACTACTTTCACTCCTGAAAAAAACAATGTAAATGTTCTAAAACTCTCCATTTTTTATTTAATAGCATCACGAGGTTTCTACAATTTTACTACCACATAGAATATTAAAATGTAAGGACGAGTGATTTCAACAACTTCAAAACTACATTCAAGAGTAGTTTCCAATCTATGATTTCAAAATGATTGGATCATACAAATAGCTGTGCACAGCTACTTCTAAAACCCAATAATTTGCTTTAGACTCAGCAAAACAAAAAAGTAGAGGATTGATATTACAACCTTACCAGCAAAGTGAAAAATTGGGCATTCACTCTACTGGTTTTTTTAAAGTTGCTACTTAAACTTAAAACGTAAAATAAACTAAAAATAACTTAAAGAATATATTTGAAAAAATATGAAGTGGTACAAAGTTAACCTATATGTTTCAGAGACACACAAAACGAACTGTGCTTTTCCCGACTCCGCAAAAACACAGATAATTTTGTAGTTGAAATGAAATTTTTTTAAAGGTTCTGGCTGCAAATATTTATCGAGAGATTCAATCGCATCAGATCTAACCCTTTTAAATTCGAAATTTACTTTAAAGTAGGAATACCTCTCGGAAGTCCACAACGGAAAAAGTCCGTCTTAACAGATATTCATCAGGAAATGTTTGTCCTGAGTGCAACTAGTGGACGAAATCTTCATTGAAACTAAATCAAAAAGGGAAAAGAGGGGGGGGGGATAGAAACACGTTTTCGCTTCTGGGGGTGGGGGCACTTTCTACGTGTGTAATAGCGAGCAACAAAAGGATACTTACAGATCCCGATGTGTACAAAAAAAAAATTGGGGGGGGGGGGGGAAACTTTGGGCCTTTAACTCTACTGGTTCTCCTAAAGTTGTTATTTAAACTTAAAACTTTAAATAAAACTAAAAGAATATATTTGAAAAAATATGAAGTAGTACAAAATTAACCTATATGGTTCAAAGATACACGAAACGAACTGTACTTTTCCTGACCCCACAAAATCCAAATAATTTTTTAGTTGAAATGAAAATTTTAGAAAAGATTCCGGTTGCAAATATTTATCAGATCTAACCCCTTTAAATTCGAAATTTACTTTAAAGGAAGAATACCTCTCGAAAGATCACAACGGAAAAAGTCCGTCTTAACAGATATTCATCAGGAAATCTTTCTCCTGAGTGTACCTAGTGGACGAAATCTTCATTGGAACTCAATCAAAAAGGGAAAAAGGGGAAGGGGGGATTGAAACACGTTTTCGCTTCTGGGGGGTCACTTTCCACGTGTGTAATAGCGAGTAACAAAAGAATAGTTACAGACCCGGGAGTGTACAAAAAAGAAAATATCAAACGGAGAGGAGGGGATGGCTTCTCTCGGAAAAAGAAAGCGAAAAGAAGATGAAGAACGTTCTCTCGCTCCCCCGGGCAGTGTTCTATTCCCGTTCTTGTTCATTAAGGGGGCGAAAGAGAGAACAACTTCCGTCCTTTCCTTATCATACGATGGACTTCCTGTCACTGGTTCTCCAAGTCAAACGAATAAAAGAAAGTCGGCCAATCAGTTGTGTTAGGGATTTTATAGATACCGTCCCTTGATTTGAAGGGAATGCTAGGGGAGGAGAGGGATTTCTCTCTTGATTCACTTAATCATCTGCTTGCCGCTTTTTCTTGCATTTCTTTCTCTTCTTCCGCCCCCCTCCTGTGCCAACTTTTCAAAAAATCTTGGAATTGGTGGATGTTGTTTTTGAGGGGTATGAAAGGTAAATTAAGATTGATGATGTGGTCTTCTGGAAGCATGTCGGACGATGGTAAAGAGAACGATTGAGTGAATGTGGAAACTTTTCTTGGAGAAGACTATCCAATCACCAATGAAACGAAAATTTGGCGGTAACGTATCTAACGGATTTAGAAGATTCTTCTTAAAAACTGTAACAAAATGAAGCATTAAGGAACGTACTGCAGGGGGAAGGTAAAGTCCAGTATAGTACCCGCCACTAATAAAATCACTGGATTATAAAATCAGCCGCTTTTTAAAATCAAATCTGGAAGAACAGAATCATTGCAATACTAACACATGTTAAAACCATCTTTTAATAAAATCACTATCGCAGTTTTATAAAATCGAACTTTTGGACATCATATGTAAAAAAATGTTAAAGAAGCATCAAAAAGTTAAGAAATCGTTCTCAGAAGATGAAGAATTCTCTGAGTCAAATTTGCCACTTCAAAAGCTCTTGATAACGTACGATGCACTTTAGAGCAAATAAGAAAATATAAAGTTGAATTTTACAAAACACTTTGTAAACTCTCAAACGATATTGAATCTTTGCTCTCCCAATTATGTTAAGCAAACAACAATACGCCTAAATTTTCGTATCCTTGTGCAAATAATAAAAAAAAGTATACCTCATGTTTAGTTAAAATGATAACTGTATTTTGAAATACTTAAAACAGAAATAAATGAAGTAATTCAATTCATTTTTAGAGTATTTAAACTTCAAAACCTTCAATTTTTTTGAATATAGAGTTTAACCGGTTAATAAAATCAGCCGTTTTATAAAATCAAATGTATTCAGAACGAATGTGATTTTAATAAGCGGCGAGCACTGTATGTGCAGAAATGAGGTTTTGGAACGTGTTTTTGATTCTATACTAACAATAGGCAGACGTTGGACCTCCCCCCACCCTGAACATTCCCTAATGTACTTTTCTTGCAATGATCTTTCTATTGCACGGAAAGCAACATAAGTCTACATTCCAACGGTGCATATATTTCTAATGAGACAACACATAAGTTTAATTATTTTTATGAAGAATTTCGTTATTGATGGTTATATGCGCTTCTTTTTCTTTTTAAATTGGGTGGGAAAATATTACTGTTCCTTCAGCTGAAGAACGGTTTTAAAAATCGTAATGAAATTTCTGAAGTTGTTTCTTGCTAATTAATTGTGGAAAAGTAAACGAAGTGGGTTAACAAAAAATTATTAAACAAAAGTATTAAATCTCATTTTTCCCACCTTCCAGTAAAAGTAGAAAAAGAAAGTATGAAAGAAGGCTAAATGTATCGAAAAACTATCGTTAAAAACAAAATTAAATCAATAAACAAGAATTTAAAAACTTAATAAGGATTGAATAAATAAAAAATTTGAAAGTAAAGTTTTGAAATGTGGAAAAGTAAGTCTGCTGGTCTGTCTGTCCCGTAATAATTTTTCGACAATGCTCCGATTTGAACCAACTTTTAGCTCAAAAGATCTCAGCCAGAGCACCACATTCCCATGTTTCATTTTTTTTTTAAACGCTTTTTCGTTGAATTTTGAACTGCTCAAATAATATAATTAAAATAAATAAATCAAAACAAACATTGGCGCTCCTCACCGGAAAATTCAAGATAAATATAAACCCTGAGCTAAAAGGTGGATTTGCTTCAAAACAGAAATTTTCGATGTGGCTCTCTATTTTCAGGATATTTTTTGAACAATTCAAAAAAAAAAAATCCTTAACGCCTGTGGGAAAGTTTCGGATTTTTTATCTTAAAATACCCCAACTAAAATTTTTTTTCAGTTTTAAAAAATAGATAAAATCTCGCAGATTTTTAATATGTTCTTAGTAGTAGTGTGACATTGAGGAAAAAACATCGTTGTGTGTCCAAAATTAAAGCATTGATGGTATCGATACGTTGACCGAAAACAGCAATGTTTTGCTACATCGATGTTTTAAAACATCGACTTTTTTAATAGACAGAACTATGCATAGTGATCTCTAACAAATGCTTTTATCTGAAGTCACAAGCTGGGTTAATAATAATATTAAAGTTATAACGAACAATTTAAAATAACTCTTTTTAAAATTACTACAAAAAAATTAATAAATGATACATATATTTCAAGTTAAAAACGTTGAAACATGAATAAAAATTATTATCAGTTATTTCGCAACACTTTTTAATTTTCTCTCCGAATAATACAAAAATAAAGAAGATTTATTTCCTAAGCTTAATATTAACTAAAGAAATACTGCACCAAACATTGGTACACTGTAAAAACAATTCAGAAACTTTCCTGGAAAATAATAGGCAGCTGATGTGCCCTATTTCTTCCAGTAACATATCTTGGAAAAATCAGAAACGTTTTCCGCTAAAAGTCAGTAACCTTTCTGAAATTAACCTTGAAACTTTCTGAAGAAATGCGAAATCATCCCTCTTAAAGCCAGTTATGTCTCTAGAACCTTCTAGAAAGATTAAGTAGCTTTAGTGTTATTGATTAGAACCTTCTTGATTTACCAAGAAGGCTCCATAAAAATCAAAGCGACCACGGCTAAAGCTATGCAAGAAGGAACCAGTCATATCTCTTGCCTGCAATTCCTGCCTTGCAAGGCTGTAGCTATCCATTGACTTTTTCGCTCTCATTAGGAGCTTAGTCAACCTGGATAGGCAGTAAGCAACCTTAGGCCGATACACTTAATAAACACGCTCATTCAATCTTTAAACTGGTTGCTAAAAATATTTTCCACAACAGTGAAAAGTCTGCACGCGTGCAACTTGTAGCGATTCAGGAAACTTTTTTGTGAAAATACTGGTTTTTACGGGGAAATAGATGAAAACGTGTGAAATACCGAGACGTTCCACGGAAATAACCAGTAACGTTTCGGAATTTTTTTACAGTATCTCAATTAATATTTGAAATGTTTTTACAAGAACTTTTTCTTTGATAAAAACAAAAACAAAAAAAAATTACTGACAACAAAATGTTACAATTTGAGCATCAACTTTTGAAAAATGCTTGTATATTATCATATTCTTTAGTCTTCAGAAATAATTTTTCCCAGGCGGGAATAGACTAATCGTGGTATTTCATAGCTAAAATATTACCAGATAGAAGACGTAAAACCAGAGTAAATATTTCCCAATTTCATTTTCCCCCACACTCCCCTGCGTTTCTTGCAATGATCTTTCTATTACACGGAAACCAACATGCATTTTAATGGTGAATTTTTCTACTAAGATTATGTGCAAGTTCAATATTTCAATGGTTAATATTTTGTACTTTATCGTTGCATAATTTTTTGTTTCTCTTTAAATATCACGAAAAAAATGTATGGTTTTTTTTTTTTTTTTGTTATTCTGTTCGCTTTGTACCGTAAGAAATACTTCCCCCCACTTATGATAGAAGTCTGTAATGTACTTTTCTTGCAACGATCGTTCTATTGCAGGGAAAACCACTTGCATTCTATCAATGCGTTTTTCGACTGAGACATTTTTTTTTTTCAGTCAGTGTAAGGTTATTTATTGATGCACATTTTAAAAGCTAATTAAAGCATCTTATTACAAAATGTGCGAAATAACAATAGAGAGCGATAAATGTGTTTATTATTTTTTTACGATTATGAGAAAAGTATTTATTATTGTGAAATCGTTTGTACATATAATATTCTTTAAATCTTTTCTCGGTTTTTATTTTTTCAATTTTACTATTAACAGGTTTGATTTTATGAAAAATAAAAAAAAGTTGATGTTAAAACAAAATGCATTTTTAAGAACCATTAATTGGATAAAATCAAATACATTCATATTTTGAAAGGATAATTGATTCCGTGAACAAATTTTCGCGCCGTAGTTTATGTTATGTAAACTAAAAAGAAATTCCATTTCAAAGAAATTATATTTTACAACCATGGAAATAATATTAAAACATATATTCTGATTTTGAAAGGAAAAATACATTCGTTTTGATTTTAGCAAACTACTCTGTATCTGATTTGTTGCAAAGACAAGCTATCATTTAAAATTTAAACTGCTAAACATCAACAGGGTTTTAAAGACAGCAAATAAACAATATTTTATGCAATGAATTGCCAAAAAAAAATTTGACAAAAAATACTATTATAGTAACTGTTAAAAATAAGAATAAAAATATTCATAAGAAAAACAAAATGTTTTAAATTTATATCAAAATATCATTACTGAAACTAAATAAGCAAATACTATATTTAGTAACGATTGAAAAGGCTTAAAATTTGAAAAGTTTTATTGCTTAAACATTGAGATATTGCTAAGAGAAATGGTGAATGGAGTTTTGATATAAAAAAAAAATATTTTTGAAGAGTGAAACAATAGTGCTAATTGAAGACGCAAAATTCTTGTAAACTAATCTAGTCTTGACAATCTAAATTTTTTTTAATAATATGAAAGAATTGTCTTAAATAAATACCCACAGTAGTAAAGTACTTGATAAAAACTTATTTCATTAAAGTAACAAATAAATAAAAGACTACTGAATAAATGAAAGATGCATAGAGCGGTTGCAATATATAATTTTACTTCATAACCACTTCTCTCTACTCTACTACTACTACTATATAATTGAATTTCAAAAAATTTGATAGTCGAAAAAATATTCTTAATACTCATACTTAAATTAAAAGATATTTATAAACAATGTTTGAAGCACCTAATGTGGATGGAAATTTTAAAATGTTCATTGTTTTCATAATTTTTTGAAACTGCCTCTTTTATATTTAATGTTTAATTTTAAGCCTAATATTTAATTTTCTGAGACAATTAAAATCATCTCTAAAAAATCGATCAAACGTTAACAAGAACAACAAAATGTATTAAGATGAAAAAATTTTGAGCAGAAAACTTTCGCATGAAAAAAAAAGCATTGAATTTAGTTCAATAATTCAAAATAACAATAATAACAATGATAACAACAATAATAATTATGATGATGATGATAATGATAATAATAAAAATAATAATAATAGCATCAATAATAATAATAATAATAATAATAATAATAATAATAATAATAATAATAATAATAATAATAATAATAATAATAATAATAATAATAATAATAATAACAACAACAACAACAACAATAATAAGAGCAATGATGCTGTCAATGAATTGGCAGCAACAACAACAACAATAATAATAATAATGCAAAATTAAATAAATTAAATACATACAGTACCTCCGTGTAGTTTTTTCTTTTGTTAGAATTATGAAAAATACGAACATTTTAATAATTGAAATTAAAGACCTCGATGCATCATGGAGAGGATAGCTTCGCTTTATGAACATTTTTAGGAATAATAAAAAGCCGTTTTAAAACATTGTTTTTACATATTTTGTCCTTATTTAAAAATATATGTTACCATTTGCCTCTATGAAACCGATTTTAATGACATTTTTATGAAACATAAAAGCTGCGTGTAATTAATTGTATGTGTTGGAGCTGCACCGTTTTTGATCCAAATACATATAATAATCCGTACACATTTTTGGATTTTTAATAATAGTTCAAATAAAATTTTGTGGAATTAATAAGAAAACAATGCGAGGGTGTTAAAAAGCTCTTTAGTTTCAAAGGAATACATTGAGATTGAGAAGCTGTATCGTTATGAAACGTAGTCTGTTACAGTTCTTTTTTAAAAATATTTTCTGGACTATTGGTAGGAGATGTCTTGTTTTTGTACAGAATGAAAGATTATTATTTTTCTTCGTATATTTCAATGTAAAATACAAAACCGACAAAAAATTGAACTGTCTTTTTCGACCACCGACGTCTTCAATTCCGACGATGCTTTATAAAAATAAAATTTGCCATGTTTAGTTGTTATACATTTATAAATTATTGAACACAATTGACCCTTAGACGTCATAATAAACTTAATAGCTTAAAAAAGAATTTGTTGATATTTTTTTTTAACTTTTCTAATATCTTTCTTCCAATTTGGAGAACTTTTCTTAAGAGATACTCAGCAATAAACTTTGAAACTTGTACAGAAAGGAGAAAATCGCGAAGCAGTGAACTAAAAAATAAAACAGAGAGAAATAAAAGAAATATCAAGAAAAAAGCAAATAAACTCCTTCTAAATGTAGGGAATTTCCAAAAAGGGGAGAAGTAAAGAACTAACAGCAAAGAAGAGGGCAGCCAATATCAGTCTGGAGTACTAATGACGTCAGCAGATCATTTTCTTTCCTTATTTACTTCTTTTATTTTACTCCTCTTACAGGAATTCTCAGACATTCTTTTTCTTTAGCTTCCTTCCTCTAGGTGGCAAAATCGAGTTTTTGCACCTGAAACAACTTTTGTCTTTTCTTTAATCCCTAGTATCGGATCTTAAGATGGCAATGGATATTGCCCGAAGGCAGCGCCCCCTGATTGACTTAGAAGAAACCATCCGCTATCTGTCGCAAATAAATAGCTGGACGTAATGCTCTATCTATACGGGAAACATCTTCAACTAGGCTCTGGATCTCTGGCGCTTAATGAGAGTAAAAAAATGTGGGGTTATTTAGAAGTATGAAAGGATTCTTTTTTTCTTTTCAACGGCCGAAATGATGTCGTCGTCTTTTCATCACCGTTACTTTTTTATAATGGCATTTGCTATCGTCTTTTAAAAAAATTCCCATCTATTGATTTTGAAGTTTGAAGTTTCGTTAGAAAAGGCCAATTACAACGTGAAGAACTCAAGTGCATTTAAAAAGTTAATGAGCATTAATTATAAACTTAATTATTCTGCCTAAATCATGCTATTTAGCGTTGGAGGTAGTTAAAAGATGATGAATAATAATTAAAACACCAGTTATTCAATATAAAATTTAAAAAAAAAAACTATTTTACAAACTACATATCACAGCACTAATGATGTACCGTAAAAGCTGGTGAGAATGGTTTGGAGGGTGAGAATGATACAAACCCTAGTTTTGACATAATATTAAAGTTCGTAGTGCACTCTGGGCTAGCCCATTTTCAATTGGAACTGTTGTGGAACCATCTCTGATAATGAGAGAGTTGTTATCACTGTCAAAACGACTCGCCAGACGAATAACTTGGTTATTGTGAATTTATTTGTGGCGAGCAACTGGTGCTACGTGTTTGTAGGTAGCTCGAAAATTTATGTTGGTGGACTTTTAATGCAGAAGGAGTCACAATGTAATATGTACCTCTCGCTTTCATATTACATAAAGAAAGTTACCTCCAATTTTCATTCAAAAATAAAATATTTTGATGTTGCTACAGTTACAAATGTGTAAAGTTTACAATTTAGACGGTGAGCGTGGTACAGTAGTTGGTAGAAATTTTGGAGGGTGAGTTAGGTTATCAGGGGAAAAAGTACCCAGGAAAAATCACGGGTCTAGATGTAAGTGAGTTTGAAGTTTCAACAATGTTGAAGCGAGGTAAGTTTTAGCAGTGGTCTGAAAAAGATAATAAGATTTGGTATCCATCTTCAAAAATTATGAAGAAAATAAAGCCTTTGTTTATCTTCTATTTTATGATGTACTTGATTCCCCAAAGTTTAATTTTCAGCATAACTTACATCTACAACTCTCTCGTTAAAATATAAGAGCGATAGAGTAAGGTACAAACCAACAAAACCTCTATGAAAACGTTGAAACATGTGCTGTACCATTCTCATCCGCAATGAGAGAGTGAGAACAGTACAAAGAAAAACTGCTCGGGAGGGGATGTGGGTAAAGTTTCAAATTATTTCAGGGTCGGAATCGAAAGCCATGGTCCTAAACTGTAATAACAACGCATTGAATGAAATTGAGTAATTACAGTCAGAAATGTATTAAAACTGTATCATAGTCACCCGCTTCTACGGTATCGTAAACGTAAAGTAAGTATTGTCATGCTTCTTAAAAATGTTTTCAAAAACAATGGATTGAAATACAAATGATGCTTTTTAATTTTTCAAAAGCTATTAGAAATAATTGTATTTTTTCATGAAACATTTGCCCGAAGCTTCTTATGATTATTCTTTAAAAGAATTCTTCTTAAATGTTAGGTTAAAAATCATCCTTTTTCATTTTCAGCCGATATATTTTTTTCGTTTTGGAATGCATAAGTTTTATTAAAAGAAAGAAAAAAAATATTTTGGATAAAATAGAACGGCTTGAAGTCTTCGGCGAGACAAACTAGACAGACTTAGTAACAAAGTCCTAAAAGCTGGAAATTTCAATACTCATTATTTCAAACTTAGACTAGCTGCGTCGCCCGGCTTTGCACGGTCCACCTCGAAAATAAAAGTTATGTCAAGTGACGCGAGTTCAACACTCAGGCCTTAACCAAAAAAAAAAGTCAGTGAAATTTTGTGGCAGATTGCGGGAAAAACCCCAAAAAATAAACATTTTAAATCCCCTAATTACAGGAAAAGCCTCAAAACAAAAATAAGAATTTTACCTGCTCATATTCGAGAAAAAAATGACAGATCTTTAATCTCAATGATTTTCTTCACCGCTATTACATTTTAATAAAAGCATTGTTGCGGAAAGTTGAGATGAAGCACTGAATAATAATTTGAATGGAGGAAAGATTTCGAAAAATAGGGATTTAATGTCGAAATCTAAGTGTCATAATTAATCGTTTTTAATTGATATCTCCGCTAATTATTATCGGATGATTATGTTAAAATGCCAAACATGAAGACGGGAAGATTACGAATCCATCGGTACCTGGTTCGAAGGTCAGTTCACTGTCGTTCGGAGAAGAAGCTTGGACATACATGGATACATAGATACATGCATAGATACATAGGTACATACTCTCAGTTTTTGATTATATAAGATGTATCTCCAGATGTGATGGGAAAATATGGGTCATTTTCGGATTCAGCGTTAAAATATGTTCATTAAAACCCAATCAGCACAACCATCGCAAGTTTGTGTGCGAAACTGTTCATGCGAAGCAAAAATTAACAGAAACATGTGTTCCGAATTCATTTTCATAATAGTATACGCATACAGGATACATATTTTATAAGTTAAGGAATTCCAAATTTCTTTTAAGTAGAATTTAGGTGACTAATTTTTACTTATTTATCGTAAAGTTTTCTCTTCCGAGAATTATAGGGGACTCCTTTTTATTTAATGAAGGAAAATTTTCCTCGTCCAAAAACTATGGGGAGCTAATTTTTACTTAATTATCGTAAAGTTTTCTCTTCCAAGCATTATAGGGGACTGCTTTTTATTTAATAAAGATAGATTTTCCTCTTCCGGAAACTATGGGGAGCTAAATTTTACTTAATTTAAAGTTTTCTTTGCAGGAAAATATAATTGAAAAACTTACCTTGATTTAATTAATTTAAAGTTTTCAGTTCTGTTAAATAAGTGTGATCCTTTTTTACTTTAACGTTTTCTTTTCTGTAAAATATAAGTGACTTATTTTTATTTAATTAATATAAATTTTTCCGTTCTGTTAAAAAAAGGGGTCTTTTTTTACTTTATTAATTTGAAGTTTTCTTTTCTGTAAAATACAGGTGACTCTTTTTCACTTATTTAATCTGAAGTTTTCTTTTCGGCAAAATAAAAGTAAATAGTTTTTAAATTTTAATTTAAAGTCTTCATTTCTGGAAAGTATAGGCGAATCGACTAATTTAAGGCTCACTTTACTGTAAAAATATAAGCGACTTATTTTTGCTTAGGTAATTTATAGTTTTATTTTCTGTAAAGTCTAGGTGAGTTATTGTTTCTTAATTAAATTAAAGTTTTCTTCCCTGCAAAAAAAAAAAAAAAAAAAAAAAAAAAAAAACAGTAACTCTTTCTCACTTAATTTACCTAAAGTTCTCTAAATGCAAAATATTGGTGATAGAAGTTTTACTTAAGAAATTTAAAGTCTTGATTTCTGTAAAATATAGGTGACTGACTTGGCTAATTTAAAGATTTCTTTTCTGTAAAATATGGGTGACTAATTTTTGTTTACTTTAAAATTTTCTTTTCTGTAAAATACAATCAACATATTTTTACTTCATTAATTTGAAGTTTTATTTTCTGTTAAATATAGCTGGCAGACGACAACAACAAATGTCTTGTTAGAATTCGCAATTTATATAGCAGATGTGCTACAACAACGACATGGGTTACTAATTCATACAAATTAAAGTTTTCTCTTCTTTCAGTGTGGACTTATTTTTACTCAATTAACAAGCTTCTTTATCCGTGACATACCACTAACTAATTCTTAAATACCTGACAAAGGTACCCACATAAATTTACACCGGCGCACAGTGGGGCGAAAACGCCAAAAAGCGATGAAAAATGTTTTTTAAGGCTCTCTCGCTTGTTTATTTGTACAGGCATGTAATTAGGGACTTTTTTTCTATTTGTCTGAGTTAGAGATTCAAAGTTCACAGGTTTACGCAGCTAATTCCCTTTCGGGGTCTTTCCACAAACCATTTCTGACTAATTAATATTAATATCAAAGAATACATAAAAGTACTTTTTTTTTCGTACTGTTTTGAAGAAAAAAATAACTTTGAATTCCTTAGTTTTCGGTGCTGATCAGAACCGATTTTCGGTTTGAATATTCGATTATTCATTTTTTTAGTCCTATTGCTGTCGATGGACACGAGATAAATGAAATATTTCCATCTTTTTTAGCAAAAAAAAAATAATAATAATAATAATAATAATAATAAATAAATAAATAAATAAAATAATAATGATAGACTGCTTAAAAGCAATGTTTTTAAATTCCCGCACTCATGGTTTTTCGCCGTCTAATAAAGGTTGTCTTTAGCTTTGTAGTGGACGAAAGGCTCAAAAATTTTAGTTCTGATTGCCTAAGAGGTAGGTCTGTGCAAATTTATTAATCCTCAACTGATTGAATATAGGAAAAAAACAACATTTTTATATAAGTGCTTTTGAGCCCCACTGTGCGTTTTCGCCCCACTGAGCGGCGAGTCGGTAGCGAACTCCTTGAATCCGCTGGAATCTTGGAGCGCGCAATTCGAACCGTTATCAGGAGGAGCTTGCCTCCTTCAGACACCACACGACTAACAACAGACATCCCCTGCATGGAGATTCCCCGCTGGGCAACCTGCAGAGTTCTAAAATCGGCATCGCCAGACAGCATCTCTGTGAAAGACAGATGACGTCATGTGCCTTTCAGGAAGGTCATACTACGCGGGCTTCCTCCCAAACCCTGGTTTGCGCCCTTTCTCCTTGACCCCGCAGCGCAGGTGAGACGCAAGCGTAGTCAGGAAGCAGGGACTGACCTAGTTACTGACTGACTGACACTCTCTCGTCTGCTGGCCAGACGGAAGAGATTAACTGTTGCGACAGCATGGAAAATGTCGAAACAATGAATATCGTTTTGAATTCGGCGGGGAGTGGAAGTGGAAGGCAAGTATTGGAAAGGACATTCATCAGAACCTAACGGGTATGGGTATCGGGACATATGTATTGAAAATTTTCTAACGTGTGTGTTCTTTGTGAAAGAAGAGTTTGATTTTTTTTTTTTTTTTTTTTTTTTTTTTTTTGAGCAATCACGATTGCTTATTGCTTTCATTTGACTGTTTTGATGTGCTATTATTTTATTTTCCCGCCAGCACCCTCCGCACCATCACCGTCTACAGTCTCCTCACGATGCTGCTAATCTAGAGAAAACAGTCTCCAGGTTGCGTCAATATCCTACACTTACACGCATATATATACGCACGTACACACACACACAAACACATACACACACATACATACACCTACACACACAACTACCCACACACTCATGCCTGCACACAGACACAAACTCATATGTCTACACACACATTCACATTCCCCCTCCCCACACAAACACTCATACACACAACTTCCCACACACTCATACCTGCACACATGCCTACACACATACACAAACCCCTCCGCACACACGTAAACACACACGCCTACACGCACACACACACTTGTGATTGCGAAAAACATAATTTGAATTCAAGAGGTCAAAATTCAAATTATTTTTTTTTATTATTTTTTTTAAATAGTAAAAACGTACATTTAAATATAAAAAAAAGAAGAAAGAAAATCATTTCAATTTCGACGTCTTGAATTCAAATTATGCTTTTCGCAATCACAAATGGGGTCGTTTCCGAAATTTTAAAAGTATTTTTTTTTCTAAAAGAGTATGCTTAAAAACATAGGATCTGACTATTTTTTAAATAATTTAACTAAGTTTAATATATTTAAAAAATATTTTAATCGGTACGCTTTCATTGTTTACGCATGTGCCGATGACATCGTAAATGATAAAATGCCATTCACAGAGCACAATATTTAATTCGTTTCTTTACTCACATGTGTTGACAGCGGACATGGTTGATAGCAAGTGTAGAGCGCAATATCTAACTCACTTCTTGATTATCATAACATGGAAACGCGGTAGACAGATGCTCCAAAGTACATTATTTGGGACATCGACCACATTTTCAAACTCGGAGATTTTGAAAAAATAATTAAAAATTAAGCATTGGAAAAATTAAAGTTTTTTTCTCTCTCTATGCTTTTTTTTTCTTTTTTTTCGGGACGCTACTTATTTAGTTTCTTGTTTCTACAAATGGAATGGAATGAAAATGGAGGAGAAATTCATACCTGTGTCATGTTATATCTGATGATTTTCTAGATTAAAAGATACGACGCACGTCCATGAAAAAAGAAACGGTAATTAAGAAAGTGTTATTGTGGGCAATTTGCACCCGTACACTTATTACAAAGATTATATTTACAGCGTGTACACCGGTGATTTTCTTACAAATCTTAAACGTACTATAGCTTTTCTTCCCTCTAGTAGCAAACGAAACAATATTGATAATAATTGTTGTTGTACAATTAGTCATAAAAGTTGCGCTGCGAGCAATGTACGTTTCATAACAAAGAAGTGTTTCGACCATGTTTCTATTTGAAAGGAGTTATTAAACAAGTAAAACGAATTTCGAATCAGAATAGATTGCCAGAAATAAATAAATTAAAACACGAATAAATAAAAAGAAACAGCAGACGATAATATTTTTTACTACAGAAGTGATTCATGAGATTCTCAGGACATCACATTCCATCAGAATCCCACGAGTTTCTGTGAATTTGCTTTCGTCACGAGCGATAAAAACTCTTCGCAGAAAACCGGAAACAATTTCTGAAAATACTCAAACAAAAACAGTGGGTTATGTGACTTATTACTTACCAATAGGCTTGCCAGACGTCCCGGTTTGACCGAGACAGTCCCGGTTTTCAGATAAAATACCGGTGTCCCGGCCAGTATACTTCGCGTCCCGGAAAATGATAAATCTGAGAAAAGATGACCAAAATATTTTTTAAATAATTAACGGTGAAGGATTAATTTAGAGTAATCACTTTATCCTTTGTAACATGTAAAACTGGTATTGGATTTGCTTTTGTAAAGATCTTTACAACAAGATCAAAACCGAAAAAGTTCTAGCCAATGTGAATATTTTTCAAATTTTTATCCCTCATTCAAAAAGTTTTCCCGCTAAAGTAACTTATAAATATTAAAGTGTAAAGTTTAAATCAGTCTGGTTTTAGTTCCAGTTATTGACCAGTCACAAAATGAATAAAAGGAGCAAAAGTCAGCCGCGGTAAAATGAAATCAATAACCAATCTTGATTTGTCAATCCCAAAAAATCCCATTGTTTTTTTTTTTTTAATCCTATTTTTTATACTGAGTCATCTTTTGGCTTTTCCCTCTTTATTTTTGAGCAGCAATAAATAAGTTAGGAAAAATCGATATGCATCATTGATCATGTTATGCAATATTGGGAAATATTAATAAAAGCATTTCACACGAAAAAAAACTATTAGTAATCAGCTTATTTTTTTTCAAATAATTTCCGAGAAAACTATCAGAGGTCATTGACACATTACATCGCAAGTCCCGTGTATATTATTACAATATCTCGATAACCGATGCAATAACTCTAAAAAAAAATATTGTCAACGCTGTTTTCTAAGCTTCTTGCATAATTTTTAGCTAAAGATTTTTTTTCCTTGTGCTTTTTCACCCCTCTTCTCTTTGCTATCTTTTTTTTTTCCTTTTTTTCCGATTTAATTCATTTTCATTTCCATCAATAACACAGAAAAAAATTCAGAAAAATAAATTACACAAACTAGCTATCACATTATAAGATTTTACCCCCTTTTTAGCACTATTCTTAAAAATGAATTCTTTTCGTAGTACAATAACGAACGTATTTCGAGTATTGCTCAGTGTTCTCTTTCCTTATCATCCATTTTATTCATTAAAATACACATTTTTTTTTCGAGACTATGTCAAAGTCAGGCGCAGAAAGAGCAAGAGCTTGGAATGAAAGAAAACGTGCGGGTGAAGTGACACTTCAGAATTTAAAAAACCACACGTCATGGAGCAACAATTGATGCAGTTTTTTTTTTTTTTACGGTTCCGAGAAAATTTTGAATCGAGAGTTTTTAATACTTACTTTAGCTATCATAAAACGATAATTTCTCTTCTTAAGAACGAAGAAGATGACGCACAGTAACACATATGCATATAATTTTACGTAAATAAATGAATGATCAGTACAATCTATGCTATTCAATAGTGATTGATGAATAATTAAAATGTTTCCCTGTAATCCAAAAGTTTCACTTCTATCGTATGTCTTTACGAAGCACCCTGTTTTCTTTGTTAATTTAGCTACGCAATGAGTAAAAATACGCTTGAGGGGGCGATTCTCCAAAAATCTGACATTTTCCAATCACAAATTTTTAAAAAATCTGAAAAAAAAAAAAAAAAAACTATATTTACTCTTTGTTAGGAACTTATTAAGAGAAAAATGGAGGGATCTCACTTTAACTATGCTACACCCCTCAAAACAGGGATCACATTTTCACACACCAGCACCATTAGCGTGACAAAATGATTTTTATGAAAGGGTATCAAAAGTTTAACTATAGTAGTTCAGAAATAACTGAAGTCTAAATCAAAAAGTATGTTTATTTACAAAACAAAATCTATGTAAAACCTCTCTTAACGGTCACATCAAATTAGCGAACATCTCTTCGAGTCCCAGTCCCTTTATACCGGTTTTTCCATATTAATGACTCGAAGTAACTCCGAATAACGGACAATTATTTTAACAAAAATAAAATAAAATAATTGCTGTGCGAAAATTCTAAACCAACAAAGTAGTAATAATTTTCACTTAAATTCTACTCAGGGGCGGCAAATAGGGGGGGGGGGTGAGAGAAGGCGGTCGCATCCCCAAATTTTTTGAGCAAAATGATTAAAAATGGGTAAACTCAACTTTTGTAAATCGCAAACCAATGATCATTTAAAAAAGTCTCTGGTTCTCCGTAATAGTTGATGAAACTCGACACATTTCTAGGCTCGATCAAGTGTTTTCCGTTTTTTAAAAGACGATTTATGTAGGGTGTTTTATATAAAACGAATTAAAACTTTGTCATACATTTTAATTCATTTTGTAATAAGTTATCATGTTTTAAAACACTTCTTGTTTGATATTAGACCCGTTTTATGACCACCTCCTGTTAGCCAGTATGTGTTTTGTACCATATTCGACCCCCCCCCCCCCATCCAAATGAAATGCTGAAATGCTGCCCCTGGTTCTATTGAGTGTTACTTCGAATTCTCAAATTTGGAAAAGTATTTACCTAATTCTAGAAAGTTGTGATCTAATTTGTCTAAGTCAGAAGTTTAAAGCAACTTCATTTACCTATTCGAGTAACATTAAAATTAAAAAATGTATAATCAACCAATCTCTTTTCGAAAGATTCGACTGAACAAGAAAAAAAGAAAAATAAATAAATAAATAAATATAATTTTTCTACCGCTACATTATTTATTCATCGTTTATCAAATTCAACATTTTTTTATCATAATCTTACAGAGTTAGCATAAAAGAATATTTTAAAACTAACATTCCATAAACTTTTTTACAGTGCTTTACACTTAGCACTATAAATGATACATAAAAATAAGGATGAACTGTAAAAGTTTTTTTAACGCACGTAACTATACTTAAACGTGCACGTTCCGCACTAGCGCAGCCAGAAATTCC
Organism: Uloborus diversus; assembly: GCF_026930045.1. NCBI lineage: Eukaryota > Metazoa > Arthropoda > Arachnida > Araneae > Uloboridae > Uloborus > Uloborus diversus. Next base: position 104,897,294 of record NC_072738.1, on the reverse strand, counting down.
TTCTGGAGGGGATTTTTTGGTCACAACAGTCCTTACACGTGTATTGACTACTGTATTTGGATTGGCATCAATGTTAAAACCAAGACCTCTGGGGGGAGGGGGGTCCCCCCTCTCTCACTTCGCTGAGCCACAGAAGCTCGGCAACGCTGGATTGGCCGAGCAGGTGATGATGATTTACCCTTTATGCGTTGGCCAGCCAGATATCCAACCTAACACATGTGATTTTTTTTTTTACCAGATTTCGTCAAAGACTGTTTTTGCACCACCATTGCACACAACATTGCAGCCAAATACCTAACCTTGCGCCAAAAAACCTAATCAAACCAACCAACATTGCAAGAACTGAAACGAAAAATTGACGGTGAAACACTCCAAGATGTATGTTATAGATGTGTGTTGCCTGTCGCGTAGCGAAAGGCGCACACATCATCAAACATTTGGTGAGTTAAACAAAAACAAAAAAAAACTTTCACTGTTTATCGTAATTAAATTGTAAAACAGCAAATTTAAGTTTCTTTTAAAACCAAAACATTTAATTAATATGATCAAGGGAAGAACCTGCTTCTGGTTTTGTAGAGAGGGTATATTTTACATAGAGGGTTACCGGATCCAGTTCAGCCCTGTCAAAATAAAGCATTTCCCTGTATGTCAAAAATTACCAAAACATAATATCAAACGATCGAGTTTCATTGTTGATGATGTCAGGAGCGTTACTCGATCAGTGAATTCGCTATTATATATATGAGGACGAGAAAAATATTAAAAAGTGTAACGGTGCTTTTAGGAAGACAAAAACAGAAATAAAATCAACGAGGGAAATTTTAAATTAAGCACACGTACAGTTTTCCCAAGCGTAGCGGAATATAACTTAATCAAGACGCCACATTCCTTAAATTTTCCATTACGGCTCAGCATTGAGCTGCCGTTTCTAATGAAAAAATATAGCAAGACCAAACCTAACACTTGAAATTTTTATGTTATTGGATGTGTTAGGGCTACTCGAGAGAGAGGAAGAATAAACAGGAAGGGAAAAAAAGAAAGTCGAAAGAGAGAGAGAGAAGAAAAAAATAAATAAAAAAAAGCTACCACAGTTGACATCCGATAGTCAACTTAAATGTGCGACAGAAAATCAATCAGCATGAACACAGCTGTGTGAGTATCCGAAGGTGTGATCTGAAATCTAATCTTCTTCTATATTAGAAAACTTTATTTCTAACATATCACTTCTCATAGAACGCTCACTTTGCCAGAGGGTGAAGTTTTGTCGATTATTTTCTTCGAGCTTTTTAAGCAGCTAAACCAAGGAAGCTGAAGCTATAGCATTTTTTATTTATATATTTATTATTTGTTATTTTTATTTGATTTTTTTTACAAATTCTTATTCAGTAGAGAGTTTTCCCTTTCCGGGATTTGCAGTAATTTATGGCATTTGCAATGACGTAGTGGAAGGCAATTAGTTTCCGACTTTTCTAAGTTATTCAGGAACGCCAAAGTATTTTTGAAATATCGTTGCTATAGAAAATGAGAACGATTTCTCAGTTTAATTCTATAAAATTTTTAGCAAAATGCATAAATTTTAATATTGAAATTTTAAGTACACGATAGTAAATTTCGATAAAATATTATTTAACTTTGGAAATCAACTACTCACTGAAATTGAATTTAAATTTAAGCATTATAACATGGGCGTAGCCAGGATTCCCGTTAGAGAGGGGAAAGCACAGGCGCAACAAGATATTTCTAGTACCCCCCCCCCCCCCCCCCAGAACAGATCTCAAAAATTGCTTGAATTTATAGTCCTCTTCACCCCAAAACAGCATTTTATTGTTTTTTTGGCCAGATGAGGGCAGAAAAAAAAGTGACTTTCCCCCGGAAATTTTTTGAAATTGAAGTCTTAAAATTACAATTTTAAATTACTTTTGTTGACATTTGGAAAGGGCGTGGGCGTCAGAGATAATCTTCTAGGAAGGGGCAGTTGCCCCTCTCTGCCCCCCCTCTGGCTACGCCCATGTATGAGAGGTTTAATTACTAGCACACGATACCGTAAATATTTATACACAGCTTCCCAAATACATATGGATTTAAACAAAAGTATCTTTAACGCCCATCAGGCGTCTTTCATGCACTGAAAATCGGAAGTAGGCCTCAAAAGTTCAGTCAATCGTATTTTCAATCTATGTATTTTAAATAAAAATTTAATTTCGAGAAAAAATTGAAATCAAAAAGAAGCAATTCAATTTTTTTAAACATTTAGGTCGAATATTAAGTTACTTTTTTAAATAAATGTCAAGCATTCTAAACGTCAAAAATCAAAATAGTACGCATCTCATTTTTTCCTGACGTGTTCCATTTCATCTTTCGAAAGTTAGTTTTTCTTTTTGGAATTGTTCGCTAGGTCCTTACTGTTTTCGTATTTTCACGCATCGTATAGTCAATTAATTTCATATTACAACTGCGTAAACATTTTCTTAATCAGAGATTAATTTTATTTTTTGATGATTGCCCTTTACGCAATATGGTATAACTTTTGAAGCGCTCATATTTTATTCGCAACTCCAATAAACTATAGGGGGAGCTGCAGCCACTGTCTAATGACGGACGAAAAAGGTAAAACAAACGCATGCCGATTCTTATAACTTGCTTTGACGCTCAGTGAACAACATTAATTTTTCATCGTGTTTGTGGAAAGCTTTCTTTTCTATTCTTCTGAAATTACATTGCACCATAAACTGTTCGGAGCCTGTAATTTAACCCAAAGAAAACACGTGGAATGGAATGTTTTACCTTTTTCCTTAGTATTGTTAATTACCGCAAGGTAGCGTATTCGAGCTCTGGAGTTGCGAATAGTGTTCTTTTTGTAGATTTTATGCGAACAAAAATGTATGAAAAGATAATTAGAAATCAATACAATACAATACTATACTTTTTAGAAGTAAGGATTAGTCATTAATAGAACATAGAAATTCGGAAAGCCAAAAAAAAAAAAAAAAAAATTAAATTAAAAATAATAAATTATAACGTTCAAAAAGTGCAGTTCTTTATTACACAAAAACTAAATATCAGAAACATCAACTTTAACTTTTACTATTGACAATTTCTTTTTGTTTTTCCAAAGATTCGCAGTATTTTAAAGCTACAATAAAATGACTAAATAAATTGAAAGAGAAGAGAAAAAGAAGTAAAATGGAATGATAGAAAAAGCTGAAACCGTAGTAGAAGAATATAATTTCAAAGAAAACTCCCGCTTAATTTTCATTATTCCGGTTCAGCATTATTAAATCTTTACTTAAAACCGATAGCAAAAGAATCTGCTCGAACATTTATGTTGCCTCACATGTTTAATAAAAAAGAAAATCTGAACCGAAGCATGTTATTTAATTCTAATTCTGAAAGTTGGATGTTTCTATTATTTAATTGAAAGAATAAAATCATCATACACATATAATTTAAAATGGTAGTGTTTTTTTTTTTCTTGGTGACCACGAACATTTTAGAAGCATTATTTCAATGTGCGTTGTGAAAAAAATATTTTAATAAATACAATAGAACATTTTAATATCAAAGACAGATGCTTTCTGGTTCATTCGACTCGTAATGATCTTGGTCAGTCATATTCGAGCAAAGTAATAGTTAAAATAGTATTGCTCTTGAAAGGGAAAAGAGATTATTAAATCTTAATTACAGCTTTAAAGTCACAAGGCTTAACTTTCCGTTATTTCAAATCTTTTAGTAGATTTTCCTTTAAAAATACTAGAAAGCCAAGTGCTGCTGTCTCCTCGAAAGGTTTATAAAATAAACTTTTTTATGTTTATTTTTATGAAAAAAAAATAGTAGGTAATAGGTATTGTACACAGCTCATTGCATGATTCAATAATTTTGAAGTTAGTGCCTGGACGCTATTTCTGAAGATGTTGAAATCGCTCTTCCTTTATGGCAATATTCTGTGTTTTTTTCAAACCATGAACATCGTGTAATATTGTGAAGAAAATGGGGGCACTTTTTGAACATTTATAAATATTATTTTTCTGGTTCAAAATTACTCCACGTTTGTGAAAATTACAGTGAAATTTCGCTACAATGAACTTTAAGAGAATTTAAATTTTGTTCGTTGTATCGAAAATTTCTCTGTAAAAGAATTTAAGGAATGTAATGACAACTAAATCTGGACTGAAAATTTTGGACAAATCGTTGTAACGGGATTTCGCTATTTATTTTAACTCTCACTTCTGATGTATCTCAAAGCATAAATGGTAGGATAGCCGAGAAACAAGTTTAATCGTTCATCAAATGGATTTCATTATTATTACTTCACAACTTTATGTAACTAAATGCTTTAAGAGTTTTTCTTCCGTTTTATACCAAAAAATACAATAAAACTATTCAATGTGAATGGGGAAATTTAAAATTCGGAAACTGTAGATGAAAATTAAGGGGAGGTATGATACGCTTTTATGTATATATATATATATATATATATATATATATATATATATATATATATATATATATATATATATAGCTATATATATAGCTTAGAAACACTTATTTGAGGTAATTTTTTGGTATTTTTATAAAATCATCTTTTGAGCCTGTATTCCAAATGTTAATGATTGTATCGAACCCAAACCCCCATTGCTGGGGGAGGATTGATACGCTTGCAAAAGAAGTTTGATGCATACAATGCATGATACAATGCATATACAAATTTGAAAAACAATTCAGACGGTTCAAATTATGTTTCATAGAATGCTTTTAATTACTCTTTAAATATTTAAGAAACAATATTCACGCACTGATACGTGTTTCAAAAAATGCAACTACGAAAAACGTTTACAGCAAAGACACATTCAAAAATCAAATTAACCTTTTTTTTATTTTAGGAAAAATCATATTCATACATTATTGATTTGGAAAATTTTAATATAAATTAATCTTAATATAAATATTAAATCTCAATTAATTTAACTACAGCTTTCTGCTGAAGAAAAGCCAGTAATCACATGGTGTATGGATATATCTTCCATAAAAATTAGTTTTAAATTATCACATAACTATATAAGATATGCGAATTTTATAGATTAAATAAAAAAATAAATCCTACTTGTTATTTTATTCTTTTAAAGCCAAGTCATTTTATTTATTTTTTTAACTATTTAATTGTTTTGCTGATTAAGAAATGTTAAACATAAATTATTTATCTGCAGTTATCAATATATCTTTATGTAAATAGAATATAATTACAATTTAAAAGTTATTTTCAAACATACACAAGTGTATCATTACTCCCCACTATTTATTGTGTCATTTCTCCCTAATATAAACCCAATAAAAATGACCTCAATAATGTGCTTTATAAATCATGGAAAGTACAAATACTATCTTCAGAATAATAAGAGTTATTCAGATAAAACAATAGTTATAAATATTTACCGTATAGTTCCGAAAATCTTTAATTTTCAGTAAAAACCAACACTGTAAAAAAATTCCGAAACGTTACTGGTTACTTCCGTGGAACGTTTCGGGATTTCAGAGGTTATCACCTATTTCCCCAAAAAATCAAGTATCTTCGCAAAAAAGTTTCCTGATTTCCTAAAAGATGCACGAATGCATACCTTGCACTGGTGTGAAAAATATTATTTGCTACCAGTTTAAATATTGACGGAGCGTGTTTATTAAGTGCATTGGCTTTTGATTGTTTATGGCCCGTCCGGATTGACTAAGCTTCCAAAGGAAGCAAATAAGTCACTGGATAGTTTTGCGAGGCAGGAATGTGCTTGGTTCTTGCTTGCAACTTTCGCGTAGCTTGGCCGTGGTTGCTCTAACATTTCTGGATCTTTCTTTCTAAATCAGGAAGGGTCTTATCAACTAAATTAAACCTATTTAATTCTTCTAGAAGATTCACGATTGGTTTTAATAGGGGAGATTTCTTAATATTTCAGACAGGTTACTGACTTTTATCGGAAAACGTTCCTGGTTTTAGTAAGATATGTTACTGACTGAAATTGGGCACATCAGCTGCCTATTATTTTCCAGGAACGTTTCTGAATTGTTTTTACAGTGAAAGTTTTCATTTGACCTAACTAAAGTCTGGTGAACAGTAGCTACTGCTAGTGAAATATTTTTTTCAGCTCATTAGGAGGATGGTTAGGGCCAATTGTTGAGGAAATATTGTCAATGTATCAATGCTCCCTATGTATCAAACCTCCCCTAACTCGCCCTGTTGTAGGAGTATTTCATAAAACCATTGAAAACGAGAATTTTTTTTCCTTTCAAGGTAGATAATGTATATATTTTATTACATATATATTTATATAATATCTGATTATAATTCTGTGTAATAACAACTTATACGTAAGTTGACGACACTTAACTGATTAAAATTTTATGCAAGCCGCAGGTGTATAAAGTACACCACGGGAGTACTTCTGCAATTAAAGATTGCGCTAAGGTTAGGTATCCAAACTTTTGCAAAAGTTTGCACATCAGATACGATAATTTTATTTTCAACTACAAACGTGAAAACTTCTCTCAGAGAGAAGCTAAAAGAGGTCACCTAGGGGATTTTTAAATGTTGAAAGCTAAATAAATAAAGAAACCGATTCCAATCTTCCCATTTTGAAGCTTTAGTTTTTTACTTCAATAACTTTTTCCCATTGACCACATTTTTCACCTGAGTCTATTCTAAATTAATCACAGATTAATCTGCCCACAAAGGAGATGATCACAAATTAATCGCAACAACAGCCATGATGATAAATAAATCATTTACAAAAATTTCAAATCAGATATAGTCTAAAACTTTCGCTTTAAGTCAAGTCAACGATACAGTGCATTTATTATGCTTTATTACCAAACGCTATACCAACTGCTTGATGTATGGATTAATAATTCAACGTCCCCAAAATGATCTTCATGTCAATCCATGGCGTTAGAAAACTGATTTAGCTGTGGACGCTAATTCTGATAATTAATCGCACATCATCGCAGCTCTTCTTGGATGTTCCATTATATTCTGTTTGGCCCATAGCAGCTGTTGGTAATTTATTGACCACGGCGTTAGAGGGGGGGGGGGGGGAATGAAGATGCTCGAACGGAAGCGTCGTAAATCAAAAGCCAAGTTGTTATTGGATGTGCTAGGTTACCTCCGATACCTGTGTCATTAATATCTATTATTCCAATTGAAAAGTTGTACTCGAAGTGTTAGATATCTTCATTCCGTGGAAAGTCATTGTTCGCTTGGAACATAATAAAAGGAACGATTGTTGAGTAATGGCCAGATGCATTAGGCTGGAAAAGATGTTCAGATGGTTCTCGCGCGGTGAATAGTGGGATAGGAAATGATAAGAAATAGTTTTGAACTTGATTTGAAGTTCGGGAGATATTTTGTTAATTTACAACCACAGAAACAGACAAAAAATACTTTGAAATTTGGATCCTGTTTTATGACAGATTTTTTAGTTTCTCATCACTAATTGTAGCGAAATACGTTTTTCAACATTAAAAATGGCAGATTAATTCGAAATTATTATTATTCTCATCAAGTAATTATTATTATTTTTAGAGTAAATTTCTTCGACGTTATTCAACTTTGTGGTAAAACGTTCAATGCAAGTTCATTTTCCACAAATTTAAAAAATAAATAAATAAATAAAATAAACCCCACCCCTCCTTTGCAAGTATTTCGCATGTTTGACTACGATCAATTTCACATTGGAATTTTCATATGTGATATTTTTACTTATTTCAGATGTTAAGAGCTGCTACCGTGTGCAGGTAAACGGCAGTATCTGCAGAAAAGATTTTTCGAAATATTTGAAGAAATGTTTCGAGGATTCAATACTAACAATGGGAAAATGTTGAAATTAGACGTTTTATTCGCGCTTTTTTTCAGCGGAAACCAAATAAGCGGTAAAGATAACGTACAATAGATGACAAAAATGCAAAAAAATGAAAAATGAAAAAAAAAAAGCAGTTACTGCCCTTTACCTGCACACGGCAGTATATTCATCAAATAAATTGATATGATTGGAAATAAAATGATCCGTTTATACTCAGATACAAAGGCGCCCATATAGGGGGGCAAGGGGGCTTGAGTTCCCCTCCCCCTTGAAATTAGAACTTCCTTGTTTTGAGTACTTTTTTCTTTGCAAAAATGTAGAAACATTTCTTCTCCAGTCATTAATGAATAAGTTATTAAAAATGTCAAACTTTAATGACTCTAATCTGTATTGAAATCGGTTTCCATGGGGAAAATATCCTGCTAAACCATGGTTAAAATATCTGAGCCCCCCCCCCCCCTACAATTTCGCATATGGGCGCCCATGCTCAGATATATAATGAAACTCAAGATTTTACATTTTCCCCAGATTTTGCGTTTTTCCCATCAGGTCCCAGTTTTTTCGTATACTAACAATGATAAACTAAATCCGTATTGTAAGTTTACTATTTATGGAATTTCCCACATTTTATGCCTTCCCTGAGAAGTAAAAAAATATATAGCAAAAAATGTTTCACAGCTATATTGTACGTTCTGTGCCTTTTTTTTTTTCAAGAAAATTCACATTTTTGAGAGTTAATCTGTATGAAAACAAAAATGCATGCCGCATACTCGTGTTTTCTGAACTGGTGTTTTTGGTTATTTCGAAACCTTTTAATTTGCTCAGAACTGCTTCAAAAATGTAAAAAAGAAAAAAAAAAAGAAAATTGTCACTGGTAAAATATAGATGGTTTACCTTTTGGAAATGTCATCTTTGCTATCTTTAGTTCTTTTTTTGCTTTCTATGTATTTCTCGTATTTTGCAGTTTCCTGTATTTTACGTGCTTTTAACTCAGTCCCTTGAGATACGCAAAAGCAGGGTTTCACTATGATATGATTGCAGGTGTAAGAAAGAGGCATAGTGTAAAAAAAATGCATGTATCCCGGTTCAAATTCGTATCATTGTAGCTACACTTATATAAGAAAAGAAAAATGTTTCATTTCTCCCTTTTCCTTGATAGTGTAAGATGCTGATAAGATTTTGTCAGGCTCTTCACACCAAATCAGTTCTGTATTTGGAGGAATCTTCCAAATGTTTATCACTTATTCAAGGCCATTTACGGTATAACAGCATTGTGAGATAGATGGTCAAGGCTTTTCCCAGTTTTCCAGTTTAGTTCTGTATTTGGAGAAATCTTTCTACTGTTTATCACTTAATCAAGGCCAACAATTTTGACTTGTACAATGGCCAAGGCTTCTCCACCCTTAAATTGAAGAGTATACTTGCTATTTCTGGCATATGTAAGATCTGTAAAGTTCTAATCTCTATAAGAAAACGTATACTTAATCTATATATTTCATAATAATCTCAGTTTATTAAGTGATTATAATTTACGTAGAGTAAGCTCTCGATTACCCACGAGCGGCTCATCTGCGGGCTTTCACACCTTCAAAAAAAAAAAAAAAAAGGTGATGATTAACTGAATATTATTGAACTTGTTAAACAAATTTCTTGATACCTTGCTCAACACCCAACTCTATGCCGTTCTTGAGACGATTGCAAGAGAAAATATTTAAATTTAATTCATCTTTCACATTGTTTATTTATTAAAGCTGATTATAACTCGTGCAGACCACAGCAAAAACCAACACCCATTGGAGCGACAACCTCCTACGATCAATGAGATTTGTGTTACAAAAAAATTTCTGGATTAACCTTGAATTCTAAAGTATCAAGATCAATTGACCGGATTAAATTTTAGGCATTTCGCGAGAAATTGCATTATTTAATAACTCCTCGTACTCCCATTCCTCAAAAAGTTGGAGTTGGACTAGTAGCTATTACCATTTCATGTAATATTTTTTGTGACATGAAGCGGTCATTCAAATCCCCCTACCTTTTTTCTGATAAATATTTTAAGCATTGCTTACATATGAGCTACCGAAATTTTATGGTTTGATAATGAATCAGAAATTTTTTTCTTTCTTTCTAATGGTGAAGTATAGTAAGAAGATTGTTTTTTCCTCTATTTATATTTTATAGATAAATTTGAAAAAATAAAGCACGCTCTTCGCAACATCCAATACAAATAGATAAATATGCACAATGACCACTATAAAGTCATGATTAAATAATGGTCATGGTCACACGAAATGTTATGTGAATAGCGATTTTGCTTTGACAGCTTCATAAATTTAACTATTGCTTGAGAAATTAACAACTTTTCTTGTATGATTTTTACAAATCATAGATATGTGAGTAAATGCAGTAAAAAGTCTTAATTATGCGTATAAATGAAATGATGTAAGAATTCAATAAAATGAAAAAAAATCTGCAAATTACAGCAAATATTCAAAACAATATCAAATAAATAAATGATATCTGCTTAGTGGTCGTCCATAAATAAGTGATGTAACGGGGGTGGGAGTGAAATTGGGACAATTTGTGACAAGGGAAAGGGAAGGGAAAAAAAGAAATGTAATAGGCTGAAATGAAAACATTTTTTAAATTTAATTTTATTTTATTTTATTTATTTATTTATTTATTTTTTTTTGTAGCTATTTAGTTATGTAATATAGCGTGACATGTGACAAGAGAAAGAGAGGGTATAAGGTGAAATATGAAACTTTGTGGCAATGGGAGGAAGGTGTCAAATGTGCTGAAGAGAAGTATGACATCATTTGAGGCTGTGAGAAGCAAACAGATGTTAGTGGACATTTTCAAGTTTTGAGAAAACCGCGTTTAAAGATGAGGTCCTAGGTAGGCTTTCCTTGAATTTTTCTTCTAAATCATGCTGTTTAGCAGCACTTACCAGGACTACTAGTACTATCTCTTGCCCCAAGACAGAGGAGAGGTTCACCTACCGTTTGTACTGGTCATCTACAAATTTTTAGTTTGGCCATTTGCATCTATTTGCTTCACACTGCCTTATTTATGGTCAGCTCTTTTGCTCAAATTTAAAATCATTTGAAATAATGTCATTCAATCAACTGTCATTCTTTTTTGTTTCATTGAAGTACTTAAAGTTTTTATTGTTAGTAAAGTGCTAAGATGAAATGTAGAAAGAAAAAAAAAAAGAAAACGAAACATTTATTTAAGTACTTAGTTTTTGCTTTCAAGATTCAAGAGGCTACATATGTGTCGATTCCAACACTGAATCCACCCCCTCCCCCGCCACTTTCTCAAGTCAATTCCACACATCATACGTCCATCTGATTGCGCACAGGTATGTTCGTAAGCAATCCTAACATTTTTAGTGAAATTAAAAATCACAGCCATTTTTTGCTGTGCGAATGCTTACATTTTTTTTCTTTCTAGCGACATTTATTTAGTTCAGTTGAAAATAAAATAGCAGGATGAAATTCGAATCTGAAATATTCTAAGGTCAAAATTATATGATTCTTTTCAAATGAACCACGACGACGAGAGCTTCAACAACTTGTGATTTTAATCTTAACATTTCATATTGAGTATTGATTTGACAAATCTTCAATTTTGTCGAAAGAAGATCCAAAAGGTTTCGTTTGGGCAGAAATTCGAAATTGGTACTCTGACATAGAATAAGGATTACAAATGAAACCCAATACAATGTAACGAAACATTTTTACTTTTTATTGCTTCTTGAGATTAAAATTTTAGTCAAATAATATTCTTGTAACTTTAACTGTAGTGCAGCGGTACGAAAAAGAAATTGAAAAAAAAAAGCAGTTCAAAGCATATGTACGAAAATAAACGGCAATTAATGATGGCTAAATAAATGTTATATGAAACAGCAGTCTCTGGATGTTTTAAACGAGCTGTTGGTATATTGCATGTATTTTATCTTTTGTTTAAAATGTTTTTAAATGCCCTTTTATTTAAAATCCAATTTGGGCATAATATTATTTGGTAGACAGTAAAATTCTTCCTTGTGTTTATGTTTATTGCGTACGTCTGACAAGGTAGAAAACGTTTGGAATATGAACATCATATTTCAAAAATGTATTGATGTAAAGGAAATTAAGAACTTTAAAATCATCCTGAAGGATTCAAAGAGAAAAAAAATATTAGTTCAAATTCAGGTTTCCTCTCTTTAATTTAATTTAGTATATAGTTAGAATTTTATTTTGATTGAAGGGTATCTTTTTATTAGCCAAAAATGCATTTTTTTTTATTATTTTTCTTTTAATAAGTTTTAATTCTATTAAATACATGAACTAAAGCACTGCAAAATAATTTCAACAGAAAAACCTTCTGTAGCAGTTCTTATATTGTTGACACGAAAAATTTTCTATGTTGCAGTTCTAAACATTCTAAAAAACTTATGTATATCAGTTCTAAATAGTAGTTTAGAAGAATAGATTTTCAGACAGCAGTCCAAAAGTAAAAGTTTCTATATTAGTTCTAAATAGTTCCGAAGAACATTTACCTAAGAAGCAGTTCTAAATAGTTTAGAAGAAAAGGTTCTTTGCAGCAGTTCTAGTTCGAAGGAAAAAGTTCTATGTTGCTGTTCTATATGCAGTTGATAAGAAACGTTTCTGCGTAGTATATGTAATTTCTGGAGTTCAATGAACTCATGCCGAAGTAATTACTAAACTATCCTGGCGCGATATAAATAGATTCAATCAAAACAAGCTCGAATCAATGCAATTATTTTCGGTAATTTTGGAATCTTTTTGCTTTGAAATTTCCTCTTTTGCGGACATTTTATTTCAAACGTAAATTCTAACAGAAAAAAAAATTTCATACACGGTAAATAATTAAAACCATCTTTGTATAAAAATGACGGAAATAATTATTTTGATGTTTTTTATTAATAGCTATGAAAAGCGTATGATATAGGACTCATTATTTCTTTAGAAACGGACTGTCATATATTGCTCTTGCAAAAGGATAAACATTAAAAATTAGATGGGAAAAGTTGAAAAAATGTTTTAGTAATATACTTAAAACAGTTTTGACGCAGAGAAACGTTTATTTTATAATTTAAAACTAAAACTCAGTATTTTGTAAGTCACAAATGCGAAAATAACACAAAAGTGTTACAAATTTTACAGCAAACTATTATGAAAACGAGTAAGAAACATATAGCTTAAAGGTGAATGTGTCGAAAAAATACTAGGTTATAATAATGGCAGTTCTCCTGGCAAAATTAGTGAAATTTTGTGCAATGTTTAATTATTCTACACGATTTAAAACTGTGTGGTGCGATCTTAATAAATTTAGTTGATAACTATGCAGAGAAAAGCTAGGTCAACATTTCATTTATATTACTAGAATCGTTGGTGTAAGTTTTTGTTTGTATTAATGCCATAAAGATAAACATGATTACCAATTCATTTTGTCTCCAAAAGAACATAAAAAAATGTTATCGTATTGACCTCTCCTTCCTTAAATAACCTTTCAAAAAATAGATTGAAAAGAATAAGCTTTGAAAATGCGCTGACAATTTCAAATCAATGATTAATTGTAAACATTGTATTTAGTATTGCAAAATGAAAACAAATCTAAGATTACAATACATTTCCAAATTTTAATCATTTTGTTACGGAGGAGTAAGCGTGTATTTCTGAAAAATTCCATTTCTGAAATCATCAACTAAATAATCAAACCTTTTGGGACACTAAACCAATTTTCAAAATACATATATTTTAAGAAATTTTTAAGTTCATTGCATGTTTGCAAATTTGATATATAACTTTGACTTATGTTGCCCTTAAATTCTTTGAAAATAAAAAGTAAACATCAAACGATTTGTACTATAGTTTATCAACAACATATCGGTGTTTTCTAAAAATGTTTTTATTTTTGGCAGTGTAACCAGTTGACAGTTTTAAAAATGAAGCGCAGACATAAATTTAGTCGATTAAAAGTAGTTCGATACCGCTTACAACAAAACTATTTTGATGCGAATTCGTATTACCATTTCATATCTTTCAAAAATAAAGTGCAATTTCTGGCTTGATATAAACAGTGATGTCAACATTGTAGTTTTGCAAAACATCGAGTCTCTGCAATTCATTTTTTACATTTAATCATTTCGTTAGCTAACGCAGTAAGCGCACATTTCTGAAAAAATCCCTTTCTGAAGTCAACTAACAAATAATAATCAGGTTTATAAGTTCATTAAATCATTTTCAAAAAAATCATGTTTTAAGAAAGTTTAAGATTATTAAATAGCTGTAAATATATTAGTATTTAGACGTATACTTTCCTTTAATTCTTTAAAACTAAAAGTAAACACTAAACATATTTAATATTTAATGAACAATATGCCGGTATTTTCTAGAAATGTTTTGCTTATAATTTGCTGTGAAACCAGTTGACACTTCAAAAACTGAAATGCAAGTATAAATTTAGCGAAATCATACGATACCGCTTACAGCAAAACTACTTCGATGCGATTTCGTGTTACTAATACATATCTTTCAAAAATAAAGAACGGGTTTTGCATGATGTAAACATTGATATAAACATTGCATTTTCTCATATATTTTCATAAAATATAAGCTCAGGAATAAATATATTAGTAAAGTTTTTCACTTAGCGACGATCTGTAACATCGGAACGAATTTTAAATTTTGCGATCAATATGTGAAATGTGATTGGTAGGGTCAAATAAAGTTTCAGACAATTTTAAGGGGGCGCTTAGTGGTCAGCGCTGAAACTTGCAATAGCAGACGATGCAATTTTTTGAGATTCAGAAGCATTGTTTTACATCTGATTGAGTCAAAGTCGCTTTTGAATTTGAAGTTGATAGCCGTATAAGATATATGCAAGGGATTTTTTTAGCTCAAAACGGGCATAGATTGCATGAATTTTGACAGCAATATCACTTACTTTGCCGCTATTAAGCCTAATCCAAGTACGGCAGCCAGTCCCGGCTCTCCGATTGCGAAACTCCCCGGGTTTATCACACTGTTCGCCGGCGAGAAATAATATTCCAAAAAAGGCAAGTGTAATCAAATGTATTTCCACAAACAATGGCACAAAACACAGAGTAAATTTCCACCGATGCACAAATTTAAAAATTCCAATCCTGTTGCACACGATAACGGTATTCCCAGCAAAGCAGACGATTTTTCTGCAGCATAGGTAATTCTCCTGCCTTCTTCAGCGGCTGGCCGCCATTCTCCGCTAGGCCTAACGGCGCTCGGTGCCATGGATTTGACAGGGGGAGAGGGGCGGGAACGGATCGCCTGCCCCACTAAAGTCAGATGGTTCCGGGACCGGGAAATAAAAAAAGATAGAAAAGATCAAGAAGTGGTCCCTAACTTTGGGCCTCCATCCTAAGACGGTAGAACGGTTGTTTTTTTTAGTGAGTATCAGATAAAAAAGTATATAAGCTTAGCAGAGGCAGGGATTCAGTATAGTGGTAAGAAAATAAAGCAAGGAAAGGGCGCAGTGTGTGTGTGTCAGTGAAGAGGAAGTTTTCTAAGGGAGGACCTTGAGCGAATTCTGAATGTTTATAATGGTCTTCGCTAGTGAAAAGTCACCGTTATACCGTTCTGGGGCAAGAATCTGAGGGCGAATGTGCATTTAGTAGCCAGTTCTGAATCTGATAGAACTTTCTGTGCTAAAATTGTATTTGTGTTTCCCATCTGATCTGATGGTACGAAAGGATTTCGGACAGCCACTAATCAAAAATCTAAAGTCGTGGAAAATTATTAGAGTGAAAGTTGCATTCATCAACTCACGTTTTTTCCATTGAAAAAGTGGTTCCTTGTAACCCAAAAACACGTGTCTGCAATTTTTTGCAAATATTCGCTTTTGCAAATGTGCTCAGCTTCATTTCAATGAGGTTGTTTCCGAAATTTTAGAAGTACTTTTTTTTCTGAGAGAGCATGCTTAAACACATAAAATCTGACCATTTTTTAAACAATTTGACACAGTTTAATATTTAAAAAAAATATTTTTTAATCGGTGCGTTTTCGTTGTTTACGCTTCTGCTGATGACATTACAAATGATGAAATTCCATTCACTGATGCCAATCACAGAGTGCAATGTTTAATTCGCTCCTTTACCTCATGTGTTGGCAACGATATGGTGAAAACAAGCGTAGAGTGCAATATTTAATTCACTTCTTGATTACCATTACGTGGAAACGCGGTAGACAAATGCGCCAAAGTACATCATTTGTGACCTCATAAAGACCACGTCTTATTTTCAAAATCGGACATTTTAAAAAATTAATGAAAAATTAAACATAGGAAAAAAACGAAAGTTTTTTCTCGCTCTCCATGTTATTATTATTTTTTTCTTGCCTATCCCATCAATTTCAGTGACTAAAAATAGTAATTTTGACTGAAGGAAACACCCCCGTTTTATGTGAAGTTTCTCATTATGGGTGGAATTCAGAATGCTTATATGTCAAAAATAAGTTTTGAAGACAATATGGCTCACGCACTTCTTTTGTAAGAAATTAGATCCTGCTTTTTAGCACAGAGGTGCGATTATTATTTCTTAAGTACACTGGAAATAAATTCGGAAACATCACTGATTGTTTTCGCTCTACTTTTCGGGATTTCACAAGTTTTTTTAATTTCCTGTGAATATCAAGTATTTCATCAAGAAGTTTGCTGAATTGCTACAAGTTGCACTAATGCAGACTTCTCATTGTCGTTAAAATATTTTTAGCTACCAGTTTAAAGATTTACTGAGTGTATTAAGTGTATCGACTTCGGTTCGATTGGGGCCCGTCCAGATTGACTATAATCTCCCAATGAGAGCGAATAAGTTTCTCGATTCTGTAGCTTTGCGGGACTTGCAGGCAGGTGAGATGCTTGGTCCTTCCTTGCAATTCTGGCTTAGCGTTGATACTCGTTGCAATACTGCTTTTCTAACTTTCTTGGTAAATCAGAAAGGTGACAAGCTGTTATTTTAAACCTGTCTAATTATTTTTTTCTGAAGGTTCCAGAGTCATGGCTTAAACGAGGGAGATTTCTGAACTCTTCAGAAAGATTCTAGGATAATTTCAGGAAGGTTACTGAATATTAGCGGAAAACGTTCCTGTTTTGCTCAAGATATCCTCGCCTCAGAGCAACAGTAAGACACCTAATCCATAGAATAACACTAAGATATCCTATTGTTGCTCTGAGGCGACGATATGTTACTGGCACCGACGATATATCCCAGGAATGTTTCTGAATTGTTTTCAGTGTAGGGAAGTTGTTAAAAAATGTTTCAACAAAAACGTAGCATTTCAATATTGTTGAATAATATTTCAACAGAAAAGTGACATTTCAACGAATGTTCCTAGTAAAAGTGATGTGAGATTTAAACTAGAGTTTTGGATTTTCGGGAAAATTTTGGAACAGAATTTTTTCCAAGTCTCTATAGACTATGAAGGTTTAGTAAAATTAAGTGCTCGCATACTTTCTCAATGTAGAAAAGTGTGAGCTTTTGGATGTACATTGTAAAGTCTTTCTCAAAAACAAATCCTTTGATTTGTCCATGCATACATGCTTTTGACAAAACGGTGGACACTACATAAATGAGAATAATTCAGTATAACGTTCCGAAACATTAATAATAATAATAATAATAATAATAATAATAATAATAATAATAATAATAATAATAATAATAATAATAATAATAATAATAATAATAATAATAACGTAGGAATAAAATGAAGTAAAATAACCAGTGTCAAAACTGTTTGCTTGGTTGTATTCAGATCTGGGTTCAGAAGGTGAATCCAGCGATATTGTGAACCTCTTTAAAGTGACCAATAAGTTACTTTTAAATAAAAAAAAAACGATTTCAAAAAATACCAAGGAACTAAAAAGCAAAAAATAACTGATTACACTTACATTCTATTTCCTACCCAAACATAGAAATGAAATTTATTTTACAATTCCAGCACAAAAATCAACTAAACTAAACACCGAATTATAAAATAAACACTGATTTAAATTACTATACGATGAATTATTTTAAATATCTAACTAATTATATACGATTTCTTCATTTTGAATAAGCTTTTGAAGTCGGGGCCTCCTATATAAACAACTACATAACGTAACTGACAACCCAACGAATCCTGAATTAAAAACTAATTTAACTATACGCGAAATTAGTCTTTAAAACTAAACCTACTCAGTTCCGTTAGGTAGCAGTTTATAGGAGGCCCCGACTTCAAAAGGTTATTAAAAATTAAGAGATCGTATATAATTAGTTAGGTATTTAAAATAATTCATCGTATAGTAATTTAAATCAGTGTTTATTTTATAATTCGGTGTTCAGTTTAGTTGATTTTTGTACTGGAATTGTAAAATAAATTTCATTTCTATGTTTGGGTAGGAAATAGAATGTAAGTGTAATCAGTTATTTTTTGCTTTTTAGTTCCTGTGTATTTTTTGAAGGCGGTTTTTTTTTTTTTTTAATTTAAAGAAATTTATTTCTTGCCTTTTAGTGGTGTAAATAACACGGCGAGCGTCTCGGAGACTTCCGACGACTGTGAAGAAAGGCTTTTTCAAATGCGTAAATATGTTCAAAAAAAATTGTCTTCGTCATTTGTTCAACTTTATCAAAGTTTGCTTTCCGAAAGCAAATGCACAAATCATCAATTAGTGTCATGTAACTCGTGATACAAGTCGCATGTTTCTTCAGATGGCCCCACTATAGATGAAGATTAAAAATTCCACTAGAATGAATTTTATGTTTGCTTCAGAGAATCCTTAATTCAAAATTTTCATTATCATTACTCTTAATAATATATATTTTTATTACTTTCTTTAACTATAGGTAAAGAAAGTATAAACCTTTGTTTTATGGCCTTTGTTTATCGATGGGTTTTATATTTAAGAGCCATTGTCTGTAAGAATCAGGCAGTTTACGGCATTTGTGATTGTTGACATTTTTAATTTTTCTTATTTTCACATATGTTGTTCCTTATCATGAATGTAATAATTGTGCAAAATATGAGCTTTGTCTGCCTTACCGTTTTAAGGAAATTATTTTTTTTAATTTAGGGGACGTGGCACATTTTTGCGTGTTTTTCAAATTTGCAGATTTTAAAGCTCTTGTTGCTTTAAGCGCCCCTATAATGACATGAATTTTTAAATTCTATACTATTATATAGTCTTCTTAGATACTATAACAGTTGTCAAATCCGTGTCACTACGAGGACGACGGTCACAAACTCCATTTAAAAATGACCTAAAATGAATTTTTTTACTACATTCAATGCCAATTTTCTCAAAGCGCTTTCATGACGACACCAACATTTTTACATAAATTCCTAGCTACACTTATATACATCAAAAATATGTAATAAAATTGGTGTCACCATAAGGGCGCCAGAAGATATTGGAACTTTTATGTGATAAATTTCACAAAAATGCAAATGTTTAAAATCTAACTACTACTCTCGCCCTCATAGCAGAGATCTGAAACTAATTAAGTTTGATAACCAACATGTTCGTCTAACATATGAACTAAAAAAAATCGGTGTCACTTCGATTACTTTCGGAAATATAATCATTCGAAATTAGTATGTTATGGAGTTATTTAAAAAAAGACTTTTCTAATTCGAATGGCTTTTTGCACGGTTTGTTTTAAACTTGAATGTAAAATTACAGTAGTGACACCTAAAATAATATGTTTCTAGTGCTTTTTACACAAAAAGCTTTATAAATAGCATTAGAAATACAATAAATTGATATAGGTACAGATGGACGTATTGTGTAATGTGCATTATACACTGTTAAAAATTTTCCGGAAAATTTACGGTAATTGTTACTGGCATCCATATTGCCAGTAACTATTACCGTAAAAATCAAATGTTACTGTAAAATTTTACGGTTTCCTCGGTAGCCCACAGCAACCAATTGGCGCTGGGATCACTCATTTCTCCGGTAGAAATTACCGTAGAAATCAGCGATGCGTTAAGTCCGCCATTTTACAGTAACAATTACCAGAAAATCTTCCTCAATTTTTAACAGTGTAGGCAAAAATAGTCGTACTAATATTCATATTTTTTCAACCATACTAATTTTTTATCTGTCATTTATATTAAAAATGCAACTATTTATAACATAATGTTTGAAATAGTTATGAACATAATATATTATATAGCGAGCATTCAGAATCTGAAACATAATTTGAGGATGACGTAGCCTAAAACAAAGAAAATATAAAAAATCAAATCACCCAATTTCAGAAAGACGGTCATCTCTTATTGATATCTGGTAATTTTGTAACACTAAAGCTTGGGAAAACATAGTATCTCAGAGAAATAGTAGAAGTTGACCATTTGCTAATCTGAATACAACTAGTCCCCTCATAGCAGAGATCTGAAACTAATTAAGCTTGATAACCAACATGTTTGTCTAACATTTGAACTAATAAAATTAGTGTCACTCCTACAACTTTTGGAAACATAATCATTCGAAGTTAGTATGTTGTGGTGCATTTTTTTCATTTATTATTTTTTTTTAATTTATTTTATTTGTTTATTTATGTATTTTGTTAGTTTAATCTTATCACACCCAGATAGTGTTGACCATATTTATTTTTAATTGATTACAAAGAAGCAACGTTTAACCTAAACAGCTTTGGGCAGTAAGAGCGTCTTTATCTTGAATAGAAAATGCTTGTTTTGATATAGGTACAGGTGGATCTATTGTGCATAATATGTTTAGATTATCATACCAATACTCGCCTTCTTTCCCGTCAAATAAATTTATTTATTCCAATCCTTCTTGCCATGCATTTGATCTTTACTTGCAAATGCTCAACTTCTACTATTTCTCCGGGATACCATGTTTTCCCAAGCTTTAGTGCTACAAAATTACCAGATATCAATAAGAGATGACCGTCTTTCTGAAATTGGATGATTTGATTTTTTATATTTTCTTTATTTTAGTGTACGTCATCCTCAAATTATGTTTCAGATTCTGAATGCTCGCTATATAATACATTATGTTCATAACTATTTAAGACATTATGCTATAAATAGTTGCATTTTTATTATAAATAACATAAAAAATTAGTATGGTTGAAAAAATATGAATATTAGTACGATTATTTTAGCCTATAATGTACATTATACAATACGTCCATCTGTACCTATATCGATTTACTGTGTTTCTAATGCTTTTTATAAAGCTTTTTTTTTAATAAAAAGCATTAGAAAAATATTATTTTAGGTGTCACTACTGTAATTTTATATTCAAGTTTAAAACAAACCGTGCAAAAAGCCATTCGAATTAGAAAAGTCTTTTTTTAAATAACTCCATAACATACTAATTTCGACTGATTATATTTCCGAAAGTAATCGGAGTGACACCGATTTTTTTTTAGTTCATATGTTAGACGAACATGTTGGTTATCAAACTTAATTAGTTTCAGATCTCTGCTACGAGGGCGAGAGTAGTTGTTAGATTTGAAACATTTGCATTTTTGTGAAATTTATCACATAAAAGTTCCAATATCTTCTGGCGCCCTTATGGTGACACCAATTTTATTACATATTTTTGATGTATATAAGTGTAGCTAGGAATTTATGTAAAAATGTTGGTGTCGTCATGAAAGCGCTTTGAGAAAATTGGCATTGAATGTAGTAAAAAAATTCATTTTAGGTCATTTTTAAACGGAGTTTGTGACCGTCGTCCTCGTAGTGACACGGATTTGACAGCTGTAATAGTATCTAAGAAGACTATATAACAGTATAGAATTCAAAAATTCATGTCATTATAGGGGCGCTTAAAGCAACAAAAACTTTAAAATCTGCAAATTTGAAAAACACGCAAAAATGTGCCACGCCCCTAAATTAAAAAATTTTTATTTCCCTAAAACGGTAAGGCAGACAAAGCTCATATTTTGCACAAACATTATTACATTCATGATAAGGAACAACATATGTGAAAATAAGAAAAATTAAAAATGTCAACAATCACAAATGCCATAAACTGCCTGATTCTTACAGACAATGGCTCTTAATCGTTTGTGAGGGAAATTGCATGAAATTTATTGTTTTACCCTTAACTTTTCTCGAAAGAACAAATAGGGTAAATCAAAGATTTGGAACCTAAGTTAGACCACCCCTAAACAAAACGACCACTAAAAAAAAAAAGCATTAAAACTGGTTCACTGAGACGATATACAAAGTTAATAAAATACAAATCGATTTAAATGTGAGTATGATAATATTTGAAAAGTTCTCTCAATTTCATCAAACCTGAACTTTATTAACATTAGACCGCCGAGGAACTATGCTGTTTCAAACAAAAAAAGACTTCTTCTTATCGGTACAGGCAGGGGCGTGCACAGAAATTTTGGAGCCCATTACAAATGTCATTTCCGGGCCCCTCTCCATATTTTTTTACCCCTATATTTCACTGTTAGTTACAAAAATATTGGGCCCCCTCCAGGCTCGGGCCCCGGGGTCAACAGGTGTCCCTCCCCCCTCCCTGTACACGCCCCTGGGTACAGGTGTCTTCGAGTATTTATGGAACATTGTACAAAGAAAAAACAAATCCAACGGGTTCAGAACCTCCTATTTTTTTCTTTTTTCTTTTTTCTTTTTTTTTTTTGAAGCCTACTAATTAATATAACCCCAATTTCAAATTGAACTGGCGGCATCGTGAAATAGTAAATCTAGAATATTGGTCAAACTTCAGAAATCATACACAGTTATAATGTATATTATTGAAAAATATAAATTAAATCGTGGGGGAGGGGTGTTCTGTATTCAATTCCCCCTCAATTTAATACTAAATATATTTAAAAATTGAAATATTGAATAAAGAGCTTTATATTTTAGTGCCTAAATAAAGTTATTTATTAGTAAATAAAATATTAAGGTAATTGATTCAACTATTAAAGTAGCAAAATATATTTCATTTACTGCTTTGCTACGCAGTAATAAATACATTAGTAACACCTATAATAAAAAAATTACCAGCCGGCGCAGCGTTGAGAAAATTAATCATCCATGTGCCGCGAGAATTAAATATCGTTCAAGAGAAAGCCAAAACCTTAGGTGTGAAAATACACCGATCACAGCAACCCCACGTGACCATGACGTATGAAATTTAAAGTTTCTGGGATTTCTCCGGGACCCTTTATCAGATCTAGATCAAATTACAATGGGACCATCTGGGAAGTATACCCTTCCAAACAAAAAAAAAAAAAAATTCAAATCGGTCCAGTAGTGTTGGAATAATTCGAAAACACACATAAAAAGCCGCAATACGAAATCATAACCTCCTTTTTTGAAGTTGGTTAAAGATAGCTTCAAACCGTGTTTTTGGAACATGAAGTACAAAAAATTATCAGGAGAGAGCTCCAGGCGCCCTATTTGGAACAAAATGTTTCACTCATGGCCCCTCCTTTTGGTCTGCATTGCCGTGTATTAAAATTTACCTTCCATACAAAATCAGAAGCTGGTTCCTCCCTTGACCATATTAATTAAATGTTGGTTTTAGTTTTAAAAGAAACTTAAATTTGCTTTTTTACTCTTTAATTTCTTTTCCGTCAAATACACTTCGATAAATCCAAATCCTCATTCAAGTAACACTCCTGACCACTAACCCCTCCCTACACTAACTCAGCAATGAAACTCGCGCCATAGCATGATAATTTGATAATATTTTTTGGTAATGTTTGACATGCGGGGAAACGCTTTATTTTGATAAGGCTGAACTCTATTCGGTAACGTATTTGTATCCGGAAAAGTCATTTGTGATGGGCTCCAAAATTTCTGTGCACGCCCCGCCTGTACCGATAAGGAAAAGTTTTTTTTGTTTGAAACGGTACACTCTTCCTCGGCGGTCTAAGATTAATCAAGTTCAGGTTTGATGAAATTGAAGGAACTCTTCAAATATCATACTCACATTTAAATCGATTTGTACTTTATTAACTTTGTATATCGTCTCACTCAGTGAACCGGTTTTTATGCTTTTTTTTTTGTTTAGTGGTGGTTTTGCTTAGGGGAGTGGTTTTGTTTAGGGTGGTTTTGTTAGGGTTCCAAATTGTTGATTTACCCTATTTGTTCTTTAGAGAAAAGTTAAGGGTAAAACAATAAATTTCATGCAATTTCCCTCACAAACGATTAAATATAAAACCCAGTGATAAACAAAGGACATAAAACAAAGGTTTATACTTTCTTTACCTATAGTTAAAGAAAGTACTAAAAATACATATTATTAAGAGTAATGATACTGAAAATTTTGAATTAAGGATTTTACTTTCTTTTTTGTAAAAGGAAGTAAAAAGTGGTTGGAAATTAACGCTATACACTGGAGTTTAGCTGGTTAGTTGTGTTTAGTTTAATGGCGCAAGAGCCTTTTTACTCTAAATTGCATCAACTGGAGTATAGGGTTCATCCACTGGAGTTAGGGTTAAAATTTCAGCTATCAAAATATCACCAAACAGGAAATTGCTTCGTTCAAATGTAGAAGCACAATCTTCACCCATCATACCTTTCGGGCGATTTTCTAGTTAATAATATGGCACTAAAAGTTAATCCAGCACTTTTAAGTACATTAACATCAGTCGAATCTCTCCCGCAATTTTGGCAATAGCAGCAAATATGTTGAAATAGTATACCTTTTCAACATAAGAATAATTTTATGAACACAGTAGGGGACGGTGGCCCAAAGCGGGTAGGTTAACGAAGAACGCTCGAAAGTTGTTGTTTTTGGATTTTTATCGCAGCAATTTTGGTTTTATTTCCTAGCAGGGTTCTTGAACTTCAAAAAAAAAAAAAAAAAAAGTGCTTTTAGCATTACTCAAACCCAATATCAAACATTACAAATACTTGAAAACCCCGATTTGCCCTGCCAGGCCTATAACTAACTACCATTATAAAATATACATATATAAAAGTTATACTTATCCAGTATAAATTGAAAATCTCTCAGTCAGAACACTTGTTTGTAAAACATGATGAAATAACTGATTAAATTAATAGACTAACTAATTGCCATCATAAAAAAACGCTTATTAAAGTCATACTTATCCTATTGAAATAGGAAATCTGAGTCAGCACATGTGTTAAGAAATTATAAATAAATATATGATTAAATGTAGTGGTGCACACAAGGGGAGAGTCAAGGGGCCCGAACCCCTCCCATCGCCCCTGAGTTTTTTAATTGACCATAATCCTATGCAAGTAGTACTTAAAATAATTGAAGCAAAGCTAACAATAATTCCAGATTTAGTGAAGCACCATTTATACGTTTTTGAATGGAGTATATGAAAAAAGTGTATGAATGAAAAAACGTATAAGGTCAATACGTCGATATGTACTTATTAGACCTTGCAGGGACCAATAAAAAACGCATAATTGAAATAAACATATAAAAGAGAAACGTATAAACGGTACTTTACTTAAATTAAAAACTAAAATTTGTTTTATCTCTTTCTTACTCTGCAAAATCAAACTGTATGTGAAGATAAATTGTTCTACAATGATGATTTTGCTTCGCTGTTTTTATTTTAATTCAGAAAAAAGTAAATACTTGTGCTTTTTTCTGGTGTTTTAATTATTTGTTATTAATAAATTTAACTAATGCTTAATAATTATTCAAATGTTTTTTTTAATGTTTTTTTCCGACAGTAAAATCAAAAGAATATGTTTGGATGTGTGACGGAGTATGAGATGAGAAGGGTGAACCTTCGACCCTGGACGCCTCCCCCTCCCCCTTTGAAAAATTCCTGTGTGCGCCACTAATTAAATCTTATACCCGCTTTGCTCTACCCGCTTTTCCCGAAGGTACTTTTTTATTTCAATAATTATAACCTTAAAATAAAAAAAGAAACAAACAAAATGACCATCGTAGTTTTCAGATGGATGGTGTCAGAATTAACATTATTGATAGTAAAAAAAAAATAAACTGGTCTTCGACTAATCACAAGTTACATACCTTCAGTTTTTTTTAGATATGAATCATTTTTCTAATTTTAAGTCTGGTTACGCCATGCCGCTTCACTGCGACTAATTTAAACTCGGGGGTGTTCCGGTAAACACAACATCAGTATACATCGCAGCATACGATGCCTACCAGCTTTGGGGCACCCTCCCCTGTATCTCTTCTTTATATTTAGAAGATACATATCTTAAGACAATGAATCTAGGAAAATTTATTTTTTAAAACTGTTTTATGTGATATTATTTTACTGAATTCTAGCTGTTGTGAGCTTTAATATCATAAATGATGGAATGTACTGACGACCAAACGGCACGACCTTGAGGGTCACAGTTTAGGACAAAATTCTACCTATAGGTCCATTCCCTCTAGGTAAGAGCGCAGATAAAGCAGTTTGACTGCATAGGCCCTAGTTTGGCTACAACAAGGGTCCAAAGTTGCTAGTTTGGCCCCAGAAATGCAATGGCGTTTCCATTGGAATTTCAGATTTCGACACTATGTTCGATCTCCCAACACCTTTGGCATCTTTTGTTAGTAAGTTGAGTATGAGGGAGAACACGTATTTATTTATGGGCACTATCTAAGTTATTTGAAAAGTCGAAACGATCTTGTTCTCTTTTTGTGTGTGTGTGCCATGTCCAGTGCTTTTTCTCCTCTCTCATTTTTTGCTTCTCAATGTGGGATATCTTTGACAGCAGACGATAAATATCCAGTTAAATTAAATGTTTTTATTAGCAAACGATAAATACTTTTTACTAGCAGACGATTGATATAAAACGAAAATAATTAGTTGCATTTGCAAATGATAGATGTCCTGTAACTATGTTGAGATTCAATTTATTGAAATTAAAAGTAGTAGCCAATTTAAATTTGAGAACCGCGTATTAAAAATTAGTATCCAACATAGTTAATTCAAAGGTAAGCATGCAAATGGCTCATACTGCAGTACAGTAGCAGAAAAGGGGATAAAAATGGTAATTTTAAATGAAACTCCATTGCATCCTGGGTACAAATCAACAAATTTGGACCCCCGTTGCAGCCGAACTAGGGCCTATGCAGTCAAACCGCTTTACCTGTACTCATACCTAGTGGGAATTGACCTGTACCTAGAATCTTGTCCGAATCCGTGACCCTCAAGGTTGTTTGGTTGTGAGTGAAAACACATACAATAAAATGACAAAAATCCGATTTCAAAAGTCCAAATTGTTAAAAATAAATCCGAACGCACTCCCATGAAGTGTCAATAAATTTTCCTTTAAATGAGGCTTTTTTATTTTATTTATTTATTTATTTATTTATTTTGTTAATTTTTGTTAAAAAATGTAATTACGTACTGTACTGTTATGTATAATTGCATTGTACGCTGTTTACATTAACATACTGTATAACCACTTTATTTGATCAAGGGGCAAACTGTTTTCCTAAACGGTATTTTCTTCGTTATTTTTGAAAATCCGAACAATTTGGATATTCAAACTACCTATAGTCCCAATTAGTTTGGATTTTTTACGGTTCACTGTACAATCGGAAATTATTCCGAGAGGCAGTCTCACACAGATCCATATTTGTCATACAGAGCAAAAACCTCTAATTTATCTAAATAGCTATCACAGAATTAATGCCAAAACTGATTCAAACACCCATAAGAATACATCCTTTAATGCTCTGTATTTTAGTTTTTTAGACCACGAAAACGACGGTGTTTGAATAATCAGGGTCACATTGTAAGAAAAATCCGATACTTTACCGAGTATTTCCGTGTAACGTTTCCGGATTTCAAAGGTTTTTATCCACTTCCTGGAAAAATCAAGTATTATC
Organism: Uloborus diversus; assembly: GCF_026930045.1. Lineage (NCBI taxonomy): Eukaryota > Metazoa > Arthropoda > Arachnida > Araneae > Uloboridae > Uloborus > Uloborus diversus. The sequence goes on along the minus strand of NC_072738.1, from coordinate 104,869,641 downwards.
GTCAAAAAATTTCCTGAATTGCTACAAGTTGTACGAATGCAGACTTCTCACTGTTGTTAAAAATTGTTTTAGCTCCCAGTTTAAAGATTAACTGAGCGTATTTATAAAGTGTTTTGGCTTTAAGTAAATTACGGCTCTTCCGGACTGATAAAGCTCCCAGAGGGAGCGGATATGTCCACGGCCCACACATGCCGCCCAGACTGGTTAAGCTCCCAAAGGGAGCGGGTAAATCCGGGGAACTTCCTTGGTTAATCAGGAAAGTGCCAAGCTATTACATTATTATACTCAGGACTATAGAAGATAGAAGGGCTGGGTCTTAGCGCCGCGAAAGTAGGAACGAGGGGGAAAGTGCCAGTGACGTCTGTATGTGACGTTTGTATAGTGCGTGCGCACGTAATTCTTCACTCTCTTTTAACGTTTTTATGTTTAAAAGTTTTTTGCGGTTAAGCTTCAAAAGAAATGAAATACAAGGGTAAATGTTTTGAGTCCCATCGACAAGTTAATAAGCGATACTAAAAACATTAAACATAATTAAAATCTACAATACAAATTTTTAGTTTCTCTTGCGTAGTTTTGGATATTCTTTATTCAATATGCGTGTTTTAAAAGGGTAGAAAGCGGAAATTTTGCACAATAAAATTGAGCTAATAAAGAAATGAAAATAATTTACTATGCTTGTCAAGTTTCCTCTTGTGTGACATAATTTTGTCAGTTTAGACTTAAAAAATATATATATATAATATTTTTATTTCAAACTTGTCTCAAAGAAAATGAAAGAGATAGGATAGATATAAGGAATAACTAAAACATATTTGAATTTCGTGATACCTCAGTTGAATATAAATACTGCCGATATTTTTTAGAGGAAGTTTTTTTTTTACGAAGTAACTATAACTCTGACCAAGAATCTTAACAAACGTTGTTTTTGAAAACTGAAGTAGAACCTCATTAACCTAGACTAATAGAGGATCCAGGTCTTCTAGATTGTTTAAAACGAATTAAGCAAAATAACCTATAAAATGAACCAATGCACATAAGTAAAATACAACACAGTAAAAATTGTATTTTGAATTCAAGAGAATGAAATATAAAGCTGCATTAGAAAAAGTTAAAAAAATAAAAATACAGCCTTACAAAAATACATTATTGCGCTAACGCGTTCTTTATTTACACCGTATGTACATTAAAATGGTTGTCCGGATAAAGCGAAGTCCAGATTAATAGGTGTTTACTGAAATTGTTAATCAGCATTTTAATCACTTCAATTTAAAAATAACGTATTGAAATTTAGCAACGTAAATCAAATTTAAAGTTTCAATGATTATCACCAAATTTATAAAGCTAACTTATTTGTAGACTAAAAAAATTTCTTCATGTCTGAATTCTACAAAACATTACGTTACAGTAATAAATGAAATCTTTCCGAATATTCTACAAAGTTTTCTTCTGTGATCCATTTTTTTTTTTTTTAATTTTTTTGCCGGCTTACCTTTTGTCTTCAGAAAGTTTTTCATTCAAATATCGGATTATTCCAAATCTTCTTACACGAGAAAAAAGTTCAATACGGAAGAACAATTAAATGGCGTAGCTTTTGTACATTCATAAAAACATTAATGTATCTGATTTGAAAGCTTTAAATGATTACAAAGAAAAAAAAAAGCACATATACGAAAATAGATACACAATTGAGATTGTGCTCATTTTCCATCTCCCCTCCCATCTTTAAGTCATTGTCGCATCATTGCGAATTATTATATACTAGCTACTTTATGCAGGTACTAGTGGTACCCGCACGGCTTTGCCCGTAATAGAAAAATTAAAAGATCTTTTGGTTCGCCTGTATATTTACAAATAATGTATGGTGAATTTTCACGTCAGTTGGCTTGTACTCATGTTACGGTTCCACGTTATGATAATTTCAAATCTCGCCAATTGGCTTGTGTCCATGTTACGGTTCCACGTTATGATAATTTCGTAATTTACTCGTCCATCTTATGATAGTTTTGTTCTTAAAATTGGAATAGAAAAATAACCACATCGAATTTTCAAAAAATCGCTTCGAGGTGCACACCCCCATGCTACAAACTAACTTTGTGCCAAATTTCATGAAAATCGGCCGAACGGGCTAGGCGCGTCACAGAGATCTAGACATCCAGACATCCTCCGGACATTCAGTTAGAGAGACTTTCAGCTTTATTATTAGTAAAGATTTTAAGCATGGGGATACAATGTTCAAGAAATTGTTAAGTAAAATCTATTGAATAATGTTTACAAAGAAATTTCATGCATTACATCTAAATGCATTGTAATTTTACGGTTGAAGGAAATTTATTACGGTCTCACAGTGCCGTTACTAAACTAATTAAATATCATATTTGTATTGTGACAGGGTTGAACTAAATCCTGCAAAAAAAAAAAAAAAAAAATAGTAATAGTAATAATAACTTCGTACACCCACATTATATAAAATTTGTCTTGCTCTTTATCTTAACTTTTTGACATTCTTCCCCCAATTATTTATTGAAGCAGCTTTAATGTTAGTATTGAATTTAAAAAAGAAAAAAAGCAAAAAAAAAAAAGAAAGAAGGTTGTATTCCTATTTTTTGGATGTGTTTTGAGCTCTTTGGAAATCTTGAGGGAAAGCTTTAGTTTCCAGAACTTTTTCAGTAATTGGCCACGTACAGGCATTTTCAATACTTTCAAGTATAATTACCCACAAATGTGTCCTTTATGTCTATTTTAACGTAACGTGAAGGAAAAATAATCTGCCAACAGATTTCGCGCAGGAGCAGGAGCTTATTTCTGAAGAAACCCTAGTCAAATGTTATGAGACATTTCTAAATTAAAATCAAACCTTGAAAACAATATTCATATCCTTATTCATAATGAGTGATTTTTAGCCTTGTCTGGGAGCGGGCTCGGCCCCTTCAACTGCCTCTTCAACAATCCTTGTACAGAGTAAAAATTCTTAAATTGTATTTTAGCTAAGGCAGGCATACCACAGTTCCTTGGACATACGCTGTGGATATTGTCCCACGGAGTCTATGACGTCAAAAACAAGTTTTCTACTCTCGCTGTCCACATGGCGGCGGACGAAAAGATCAAAGGAACAAGCCAGCCCTTGTATTCGTAAAAGTCCTGCATTATACTTCCCTAAGTTAATTCTAAAGTTCCAGAGACACTACTTGCTTTAAACAGGAAGCTTTCTGAATTTTTCAGTAGGCTTCCGTTATAATTTCAGGAAGGTTACTGAATTTTAGAGGAAAATGTTCCTAGTTTTTGCAAGATATGTTACTGGAAAAAAGTGGGCACATCAGCTGCCCATTATTTTCCAGGAACGTTTCTGAATCGTTTTTACAGTACAGGAATGGTCTACTAGAAATTATTAGGCCCGACTGCGGATTTGGCGATATCTTTCCAAACTTGACGATAAAAATGAAATTCATAATCCAGTGTCTGCAAATTTTCATACCAACTCATGTTAGAACTTCGTTGGCATTTCCTATCGACAATCTCTGTAAAACTGTCTTTCCTGCCTGTGTTCTAGGTTCTGCGAGAGCCGCACTTAAAAGACATTTCACTCCTCATAAATGTTACTATTTTAGCGCCTTTTAACAGCTAATTAATGGTTTAAGTATACTTAAATTACAAAGTGTGTATCTGTATTTAAATTATGATTTGTAATAATATATATTTCAAATAGAAACTACCTGTACTCTTAAAAAGCTTTTTTTTCTGCAATTTTCATTTACTGATTTTTTTTTCTCTTTTTTCTTTTCTTTTCTTTTCTTTTTCTTTTTTTTTTCTTTTTTTTTTTTTTCTTTTTTTTTGAGCAATCACGATTGTTTATTGTTCTTACTTGGCGGTTTTGATGTTCTATGATTTTATTTTCCGCCCGCCTATCTCTGCAGCACCACTTGCGACCTGAATGAACTTCAGACTGTTGATCATGTTAATTCTTCTGTCCTCAGTTTGACTTCCTTCGATATGAACTTTATAAACAAGTTATAACAAGTGGACTAACGTGGCCTCCAAAACTGGAAAATTTGCTTGCACCTGAGTACATTGTGCAGTTCCTTGAATTTATTTACAGTATTCCTTTTCTTTGTCTTTATATTTGCTATTTGTTTTTCTATCTTTGTCTGTCGCTGTTACGACACTTGATTTACGTGTTGTCCTCAATGCATCTTTAGCTGAATGTAATTGATTGTGGATACATGTGGTCATGTGGTATGACTTGCGTCATGGAACATGCTGTAAATAAGAAAATTAAAAATAAAAAAAACACCCACGCATACATACACACATACCTATACACACACACATACCCACACACTCTTGCCTCGACACAAACACACACGCCAACATACACACACACACACTCGTAATTGCGAAAAACATAATTTAAATTCAAAAAGTCATAATTTTTTTTTTCTGTTTTTTGTTTTTTAATACTACAAAATCGCTTGTCAAGGTATGACGGGTAAAAATTTCTTCTACTTTTTAACGAAGCCATTGCCTGCTTGGTGGTATTTTTATCGTTGAAATTTTAACCCTAACTCCAGTGGATTAACCCTAAACTCCAGTAGTTAGTGTTTATTGTTAGGCACTTTTTCGTTTTTTCATTCGCCTAAATTGAGTCTTACCAGTAAAACAGTTAAGTTACCGGGTCCAGTCATCCTTGTCACAATAAAGCCTTTCCCTACATTTTAAACATTACCCAAACATATTATCAAATTATCATGCCGTGGCGCGAGTCTCATTGTTGAGGACATCAGGAGCGTTACTCGATCATTGGCTATTATATATATGAGGATGTTATATTAAACGTTAAAATTTTTAATTCTTCCAATATTTTGTAAAAAAATTAAATAATTGAATAATATTTTGTAAAAAAATGTCAATTTATGCAATATTTTGTAAGTAACTTACAGCATAACTTACTTACAAAATATTGGATAACATTTATCTTTAATGCTGTAACAGAAGTTGCTTTCATTATGCAGATCAACTTACCCCCGGCGCACGTTGGTTCACTAAAATAGTTAAAGAATTGAACATCTTCAGAAAAATCTGGGATGATGAGAAATACAGAGTGGTTATAAAATAGAGTGAGGTGTTCAGAGTCCTCTAGCGAGTGAAGTAGTGGACGAAACATCGCCTGGGCATAGACAGTAGACCATGGGATTTCGATGTCTGAAATTAAAAAAACTACCAAAAATCGCCAGGGAAAATTGTGGCATTGAAAAGGTGTATTACTGTGACTATTGAAGGATTAAATGCTAACTGATAAAATATGCATCAATTTTATTCACAAAATATGACTTTTACCAACAAGTGAGGTTCAATATGACTAACACATCGAGATTTTCTAGGTACTTCATACTTCATACAATGCACAACATTTTCCACACCTCTGGGGGGAGGGGGGATTAATTTCGCCTACCTGCGACATTTTTCTAGTTTTGAAAGTTGAGATATCGGGAAAATGTCGCAGATACACAACACCGTTACGAAATCCCCATGATTAAAAATCACAAGGTGAAAGATTGGGTGCCAACGGTCTCCATACCGTAGGGAATGACTAATAAAACTGCTATAAAAGAAGTGTTGCCGCCATACTCTCAGTACCTAAAGCACAACATGGGGTGGTGCACCATCTTATATGAATATTATTCAGAAAGAAATCCTTGCTGCCGCGCCGAAATTTCTTCCTGACGACTTTGGTAAAATTCTTCTCTTGTTACAAATTGAAATTTCTTGTTGGTTTCATTGAACCGCATTTGTAAGCAACAATTATTTGTAGCAAAAACTTGATGTTTTTTGGCATTTAATTCTTCAGTATTTGCAAGTAATACACATTTGCAGCGCCAAAATTTCCCTGGTGGTGACTTTTGGTACTATTTTTTTTTAATCGGAATTCCTTGATCTGCTACGTACGCCCATGAAATTTGGCAATGTTTCGTCCAATACTTCACTTGCTAGAGGGCTTTCAACGCCTCACGTTATTTTATAATCACCCTGTATTTAAAGTAACTCATGGTAGAAAAATCAAACTGAAGGAGATAAAATGAAAAGTAGAAAAGGCGGGGGGGGGGGGGGGGGGGTAGAGCGAGATGCCTCGCTTTCCCTTACGTTCGGCAACCTTTTCGATTTTAAAAGCCAGGTGTAGTAAATTACTTTTTTTAACAGTTAAATATTATTACATGCATTGATAACATTAGAAAAAAATAATATAATGATTATTTACAGTGAGTATGTATTTATCGTAAAACCAAAACACTTATTTTCCGTTATCAGTACTGATAAATTCATCGGCTTAAAGGAAACGCACAAAGTCTTTAATAAAACTAATTAAAATAAACCTATTCATAAAAGCCTAACTTCAGCGAATTACATGGCTTTGCTAAAAATACAAAATCAATGTAGCAAGTAAGAGAAACGCCAGTATGCATTATTTAAAAAAAACGTATAAACTCTTTAATATTAATTGAAACAAACCAATTTATAAAATCCTGACTTCAACGGGTTATGGATTTAGTAAAAATATAAATATAATGTAACAAGTTAAGAGAAAGGCCAGTATGCAACATTTTTTTTTTTAAAAAAAAGGTAATAACTGTAATTGGTAAAAAGAAAAATTGAAAAAAATTAACTCATAAAAACCAAACTTCAGCGGGTTATAATGTGGCTTTGCTAAAATTACTAATTTAATGTAACAAGTGAAAGAAATGTCAAAGAATGTGTAGAATTAGAGATGTTTTTGGGATTGAGTAAAAGCACAAAGTTATTCAGTTTTGCTGAATATTAAGAACTTTTGTGTTTTCATGCTACTTTCGAGGCTTTTGACTTTAACATAATTCTAAGTTAGTGTGTGAAAATTGTCCTGTTTCAAAGAAATTGTGCTGTTTGAAAGTAGTGAGTATAGAGTCAAAAATTTTCAAAACACCAAATGCATTATGTGGATTCTTCCTTTTTTAACATGCTTAGATTTGTCCTAGTGTCTCGGTTTCATGGTCAAACACAAGGGGTGGACTGGCCATGTGAATGATGTGGAAAATTCTGCATGGGCAGTAGCTTGACCGTTTTCAAAACTGTACATAATAATCTATTTTGATAGGTATGTGAGCCAAAGGTGACCAGAACTCCTTAAGTAAACCAACCCCCAAAAAAGGTAGAAATAAGTTAATTTTTTATCCCACTAGGGGGCTCTGCCCCCTGCTCGCTGACGCTCACCAACCCCCGAAGATTGCTTCGCAATCTTATTTGATTCGTAAAGATTTAAATCGTCAATTAAAAAGAAACAGATTAAAAACGCATTATGAGCTCCCTCTGGATCAAAAAGCACCCCTTCCCCGAGTTTCAAAATATCTTGTACCAACTTGCAGAGCCGTAAGGGCTAAGGAGCTCCTGAGCATTGCAAAACTGCAGTTTTGTACGTTTGAAAAGTCGCTATCATATTCGTGGTCTCTAGTAATATATTTTTTTCTTTAGCTCGGGGCTTGAATTGAGTTGAGCCTAAGATTTTCCGTTAAAATCGAAACCCTTATAGTTTGTGAATAAAAAAGAGGAAACATGCGAATCGAAAAGACGTAACTAAGGCAACGCCAAATAAAACATCAATAATTTTAATGGAGATGATATTATTCGAACTTTATTTTTAACGGCTTGTAACTTTTTTTTCCTTTGAAGATAGAAACTTAGTTTTTCTACCATAGGTCGAGTTAGATCTGGAGTAAAAAAAAGCCACTCTTTCCAGTGGTGTCAAAAAGAAAACTGTGGGACAAGTCCTTCGCTTTTGACTGATAGATTTAATAAAGAAAGTAGTGCCTAAATTTTAGCTAAGCCTAAAAAAGTTCGAGCTAAAAACGGAAATGACTGCCGCCGTATTTAAGTTAGAGCATTGAAACAAATTGTGTAAAACGCGGAAAATTCTACCCTTTCCAACGATATATAATATGAATGTATGCAAGTAATTTTTCACTCCTTTAATAGGCAATAATAGGCAAATTACGCGAAATTTGAACTTAAAAAAGTTAATTACAAGAAAAATAATTCGAATTTTAAAAAATAAAACCCCAGGTGCACACCCCCAGGGCTTGAAGTAATTTTGTACAAAATTTCAAGGCTGTAGGTCCTATGGGTCTCCTGGACACAGGTCCGCCATAGACTTCCTTCCAGAATTTCTTTGAAACCTTACTTTTATTTACTACTAACAGTACCCGCACAGCGATGCCCGTGCTGAAAATTTAATGGAAGTCCGTTGAATAAACAAAATTGACGCCTTCTCCCCCTCTAATATGAAATGATCATTTTTCTTTGTATAAAATGCGTACACACCTTTTCAAAAAAAAAAAAAAAAAAAACTATTTAAGCTTCTTTGGAATTTAAAACTTTTCGTCAAATCATTAAATTAGATTTACAGTTGCTTTAAAACTCTATTTAGCGAGTGAAGCGGTTTTTACTGCAGTTTAAAATATTTCGCCAAATAAACAAACAAAAACAAACAAAAAAAAAAAAAAACATCAAGTAATGCCTTTCACATGTAAAAATCATTCCGCAACTCTATTGTTTATCGCAAAACTTGCCCAGCAACCACGCTATCATGATCGATCCGTCTAATGAAAAAAAAAAAAAACATCCCGGTGAGCATTCAAAAATCGTCGTCTGAAAAAAAAAAAAAAAAAGAAAAAGAAAATGTCGTACATTTCACTCGGATAAAACAAATCAAAAGTTTCTCTTCTTTCAAAAGGAATCGCCAAAACAAGGAATTACATTAACGGTTGCCTTAAAACAATAATCCTACAGACTGAACTGCTCAGCGCCTAACGCGCCAAGCGACCACGCTACCGGAACCCAGCCCTTTCCCAAACAAACAAAAAGGTATAAAATCACATTAACAGTAGCTTTCAAATATTTTTTATTAAGAGCTGCGTTGCCCGGCTTTGCCCGGTCTATACTTTGAGAATAAAAATTGTGTCAAGTGACATATATTCAACAATCAGGCTTAAATAAAAAAAAAAAAAAAAAACACCATGCAAAATTACCCTTCCAAACAGTGACGACATAGATATTAAAATACTTTTAAGAAATTAAAATGCGAAAGATGAATTTTAAAAGCGTAACCATGGAAACATGAAATAAAATAAGTTTGAGAAATCAAATGCAAAATAAGGAAATAAACAATGGATTCAAAAAGCATAACCGAGGAAACGCGAAAATAAAATGTTTGACAACTTGAATCAAAATGACATATTTCGAAATTGATTTAAAAACGCTTGTAAGTTTTTTTCCTTTGATTTTTTTGACCATAGGTCGAGAGAGATCTGGAGTAAAAAATGTCGCTTTTTCCAATGGTGTCAACAAGAAAATTGTGGGACAATTCTTCCACTTTTTATTGATAGATTTAATGAAGAAAGTAGTGCCTAAATTTCAGATAAGCATAAAAAAGTTCGAGCTAATAACGCAAATTACTCCCGCCGTAATTAAGTTAGAGCATTGAAACAAATTGTTTAGAACGCGGAAAATTCTACCCGTTTCAACGATACATAATATTAGTATGTGCAAGTAATTTTTCACCCCTTTAATAGCCAATAATAGACAATTTTTGTGAAATTTGGGCCTAAATTGGAATAAAAAAAGAACTATTTATCGGATTTGTTTCGAATTATAGCCTATGTTACTCAGTGAAAGCACCTTTCATACAGTGAAGGAATTTTTCAAATAGGTGCAGTAGTTCCGGAGATTACCTCGAACATATAAACACACAAAATACCTCCCCTCTCTCTTTATAATATTAGTATAGATAAAGATAAAATGGCTATATTGTATTTTAAAACATATATCTGCAGTGCAAATAACTAAATTTGAAGAAATTACCTGGATTGGTCACCATTGCATGGAGTAATTTCACATTTTAGGAGGTTCTTATTCCCAGGTAAGAATATACAGTGAAACCCCGATTTTACATCCCTCGAATCTACGTTTTCCCCACATTTAACGTTTTTTGACCAGGTCCTATCATCAGTTTTGCTGAGATGTATTTCCCGCATTTTACGTTTTTCTCGTATTTTAGGTTTTATCCCGGTTCCTTGAGAAACGTAAAATCGGGGTTTCATTGTAGTTCTATTTACATGTGTTTAAAATCTTAGAACTTTGCATTTTACAAGTAATTTCAACACATGGGTATCTTTGATGCAATTTGCACCGAGTAGAGATAAAAACTGTCGGAAAAACCGAAAAAAAAAAAAAAAAACTTTTTTTGGAAGGGGTTAATTTTCACTCCGGAAAAATTGAAAAAATGAATTTCTAAAAAGTACAACTTTTTCTTTGTCAGAAAAATTTATTTTTTTTTTGAAGAATAAAGTCAATCCCGCGGGATCCCGGGATCCCGCGTGATTGGCAGAGAGATCTGGAGTCAATTCTGAAATTCCACGGGACTGAATTCGGCGCGGAATTGGAAACCCTATTTGCAGTACACGAAGGGCTTTAAAATTCAAGTTCTCATTGCCTAAGAGGTAGGCCTGTGCAAATTTATTAATCCCCAATTGGTTGAATGTAGAAAACAAAAAGCGTTTTTGGCATTTTCGCCCCACTGTGCGACGTTTCGTAAAAGAAATTTTTACTTCGCTATTAATAAATAACTTAATATAAAGTTTTCTCATTACAATGAGAGGAATCAAAGCTGTGGGCTATGGACAGGGACACCCCGAACTTAAATTTTCGGGAGGAGGAAATTTTTCAATTTGCCGAATATAACTCCAAATTTTATCGAACGATAAAGCATGAACATACACATATCTCATTGCATCATTAAAATATGAGCATATCACCTGAATCTGATGAGGAGAGACATAAAACGTCATTATAATATTTCAATTTTACAATGCCGTCACCAAATTTACCGAATCGTCAGACAGTTTGCGGAATAAGGAATGTTTTGGAAGCGACAGCGACCTTCCGTGACCTCCTCCCATCGGGGCACCTCTAGCGGTAAACTATCTTCACTAGACCAAGGTAAACGACTTTGCTATTAACGTATGCGACATTAACTTGATATTTTTATCAGGGTCGTAACCAGACTTTTGTTTCGAAGGGGGTTTTACCAAACACATTTTTTTTTAACATTTATATGGTCTATTAAATTTTGTTTCATGTGTATTCTATTGATTTTTGTTACAATAGATTATCAAAATAGAGGGAGGGGCTGTTCTTACAAAATGCCATATTGTTACATAATAAATGAATTTCTCAATAACTACCATAACTTACCATAAACACACAATGAGTTAGTACAATTTTTCATTCATACTAATTGTATTTTGCAAATAAAATTGAAATAATGATAATAACAATAATATTTTTGTCACCAAAATGTAAATAAATAAATAAATAAATAATGGAAAGCATTTCTTTGGATGAAAAATTTCGGAGGGGGGTTGAACCCTATAAACCACTTCCTTGTATACGTCCCTGATTTTTGTTTATTTATTTGCCAAAAAGTTTTTTTTTTACTTTCTCAAAGTTTAAATTCTTTCTTTTCATTCCCTTTCTCAAAGTTTATTTTTTTCCTTTTACCTGTGCATTAAAAACATGAATGAAACTGATGTCGGACCTTCCTCTCACCCAATCAACGGGCAAAGTTTCTTCTAAATCTTAGAAGACCCCGTCTACTACAATAGCTTCCGATGACCAATGGACGGTTATCGCGATGCCCAATCAGAGGCTTTGATCGCTGAAATGCCCTCCCTTTCACGTGAAGGTCATGCGCTGCATAAAAGAGGGATGCTTGGACACGGTAAAAATGAAAGGATTTATTTATCACATATGAAAATAAATCACTTCACAATTAGCGGTCGAAGGGATTGCAAAAAGGAAACTTGAATCCTTTACTTATATTGATCAAATTTTATTCTGATTTATCTCTGGTTCATCCTAATTTAAAAAAAAAAAAATCATAATACTTTTAAAAAAGAAGAAAGGAAAAAAAAAACTACTTCAATAAAAAAAACTACGTTTCTCTGTTATACGTCTTTTGCAGTTATACGTCGTTTTCATAAAGTCCCGATTCTTTCTATTCATTTCAATCAGGAGTACGACAAGTTAAAAATTTTTGGAGGGGCAAAATTCTTAATTTGCCGAATGAAATTCCAATTTTACTGAATGATAAAATACGAACATTCACACCAAGGTAGTTCAAAAATACATGCAAAAAAAAAAGTTTTCTCCTAGATAACAGGACATCCTCAATATTTTTAGACTTGTGGATAGTAATATATTGGAAGAATTTTAGGTTCTTATTTCAACTGAAAGACGGTGCTCAACCCACTCCCCCAAACTTCATCTGTATGGGGAGGGGAATTAAAAAAAATACATTGAACTGAAAAAACAATGCTACATATTATAATATACGCGAGAAATTTGCATATACATTGCAATAAAATAATTATTTACAAAAAAAAAGAAAAAAAAAACCAGTTGGGGATATTACGTGTTTCCAAATTTGAGACATTTTCTATGCTATGGCCAATGTTAAATTAATTTAACATTAGCCATAGCATAGAAAATGTCTCAAATTTAACAAGAAGTTCCGTCTAGAACTAGACGAGCCTACTTTCCCGTATACCCATACTACTTTCTAGTACCTGATCAATATTCTTAAAAATAGCTAAAATCGCAAATTTTTTCAAACATATATTTTTTAATATTTTAAGCTGATTTCTAGGAATAAAATATTCCTTACTTTTCTTCAAAAAAACGAACAAATAAAATAGCAGCACTTTTTAAACAAAGCAGCTAATACACTTCTTTCCATTAAAAAATTTTTTTAACAGCTTTCAAAACGAAAAAATAATAATAAGTTCATTAAAATAAATACATCATATAAAAAAATCGTTTCTTTTTCCCCTGTTGCCGAAAATAATTTTTTTAAACGAATTAATGCACTTACCAAAAAAAAAAAAAACAATAAAATGTCAACTAAAGAAATAATTTTCATTGTCAAAAAAAAAAAAAAAATCGTGCTGCGCATATTTTTCGAGTTTATTCACCGAAAACTAAATACCTAAATTAAAACTTTAGCGTGAAAATAAAAACAAATCATATCAACAATAATTATTTCACAGTTAAAACCACAGCAGCGGAGTCGGAGTCGGAGTCAATCTCATTTTGGTATAAAAGAGTCGGAGTCGAATATCCAAGAATCGGAGTCAGTCATTTGTCCTCCGTGTATAAAATGTTTGCCAAAGCTACGAAGTCAGAGTCGAAGTCGGGGAGTCGGAGTCCGATTGATTGTCGGGAACAGGAGTCAGAGTCGGTGTCAGGTCCCCCTAAATTCTCGGAGTCGGAGTCGGGAGTAGGTCGTCAAGAGCTATTTCCAACAAAGTTTGTTTGAAGTAAATCCGCCTTCAAGTACGGAATCTACATTGACTTTCAGTTTCCCCGTAGGCGCTAATGTTAAGGGATTTGAACTGTTCAAAATTGAACGGAAAATTGTTCAAATCAAAAAGATATCTTATATACAAGTTTTTTATCAAAAGCTTTTTCCTACAAAGTTTGTTTGAAGCAAATTCGCCTCACAGTTCGGAATTGCTTTGAATTTCCCCGTAGGCGCTAATGTTAAGTTTTTTTGAACTGTTCAAAATTGAACAAAAAAATAGTTCAAATCAAAAAGTGAAATATGGGAATAAGGTGTCCTCGCCGAGATCTTTCGAACAAAAAAAAGTTTGTTCGAATCGGACTATTCATTCAAAAGTTATTAGGGGGGGACAGACAGACAGACCGACAGACAGACCGACAGACCGACAGACCGACAGACATTTTTCCCCATCTCAATACCCTACTTTCCAATTTTTAATTTTTCAATATTTATTTAATTATTTTATTTATTTTTGACTTTTTTTTGTTTTTCACGATATTTTTAAGATGCATTAAGCCTTCTTTCATGCTTTTTGAGCAATCACGATTGCTTATTGTTCTCATTTGACCGTCTTTGATGTTCCGTGCCTTTTTCAACCACCACCGCCACCTGCAGGCGCGGCTCCGTCCTCCGGTAGCCGCTCCTGGTCGGTGGCGTCCATGTCCTAGACACACGCACGCTCATACACATACGCACTCACACACATACACACACGCCAACGTGCATACACACAGATTTACGCACACACAAAAGCCTACACATACACAACTAATACACACGTCTCCGTTCAACAGGAAGGTAGACTTGGAGGGACAAGAGCCTTGGAGTCTAGAAACAAGTGAGTAGAGTAATAACCAATGAGTAGGGTCCTGTCACAACTCGTGATTGCGAAAAACATAATTTGAATTCAAAATTGAAGAATTCAAATTAATTTTTTCTTCTTTTTCTCACTTTTACTGGGAAAGTAGGCTAAAAACACGTAATATTCCCAGCTGTTTTTTTTTTTTCTTTTCTTTCTTTTTTTTTTTTTTTTGTAAATAATTATTTTATTGCAATGTATATGCATATTTCTCGTGTATATTATAATATGTAGCATTGTTTTTTCAGTTCAATGTATTTTTTTTAATTCCCCTACGGCAATCAGCACGTCTAACGGATATAAAAAATATTTTTTAATAAAATGCCTGTATGTACTGTACATATACCGCATCGTATAATATTGATATACGAACGTCGGACCTTCATATATCGAAGTAGCACCTTACGGGTGGGGGGATTCGATATGAAGAAACTTCGAGCTGTAGAAATGAGCATAGTTTTATCGTAATTACTACAAAAACATTAAAGTTAAATCGAATTTTTTTATACGAAACTCCATTTCTTACTTATTTGCGAATTACATGTACACTGTATACAGTGTAATATACACTGTAAAAAATTCCAAAACAATACTAATTATTTCCGTGGTACGTTTCGGGATTTCACAGGTTTACAACTAATTTCCCCATAAATTTCAAGTACCTTTGCAAAGAAGGTTCCTGAATTGCAACAAGTTGCACGAATGAAGACTTTTCACTGGTGTAAAAAAATTTTTTGCCACCAGTTTAAAGATTGACTGAGCGTGTTTATTTAGTGTATTGACTTTAGATTGCTTGGCCAGATTGATTAAACTTCCATGAGAGCGAAGAAGTCACTGGATAGCTGCGGCTTTGAAAGGTAAGAAATGCCCGCAAGCAAGATGCTTGGTTCTTACTTGCAATTCCTTCTAAATGTTGGTCATGGTTGCATTAATGCTTCTGGAACTTTCTTGGTAATTACGTTAAACCTACCTAAATTTACGAGAAGGTTCCAGAGACATGACTGGCTTTAACCAGGGAAACTTCTAAATTCTTCAGAAGGTTTCAAGAATAATTTCAGAAAGGTTAAAGACATTTGGCAGAAACCATTCCTGTTTTTTGAAAGATATGTTATTGGCAGCACATCAGCTGCCCATTATTTTCCAGGAACGTTTCTGAATTCTTTTTACAGTGTAGCACGACAGCATCGATGTTTCTCTCTGTCTGCTTTACAATAATCTACAGCTGTTTTCCATTTTAAAGTAAAATAAAGCGTATGACCTTGTCATCGGTCCAGGGCTTAATTTGCATGGGAGCTCACAGGGGATGAGCTCTTGCACTTTTTTTTCGTTTTATGCAAATTTAAACATTTTAGACCAGCGAGGAACCCATTTACGTGAAAAAAAAGACCTGTGAGGACTATAGGGCTTTTGCACTTATTAAGCACTTTTATTATACTTGACCTGATTGTCACGGAGAAATATCAGGCCTGGTTTTGCTTATATCTCAGCAACTAGATCACTTAGAGACTTCGGGACTTCACTAAATGCTTTGCTTTATCTAAAGGTACAACTTAGCGCTGAAAAATTAAAGTTCTAACATGAAATTATTGTATCGGTTAGGATATGGAAAACAGCAAATTTCATGTAATTTCCCCATTAAATATTTAAATATAAAACCCATTGTTACAAATTTGTTTGCCTTGCAACAGTAATGTTAATAGTAATCATAATGAAAAGTTTGAATCAAGGCTTCTCTGAAGCAGGCATGAAATGTATTGCTCTGCGCTGTCATTGCTCTCGTAGGTTTTTATCCTCACCTACGCCAATGATCGATAACAGGGCTAAGTAAAGAGACATATTAGGATCTTTATCTCGAGTAACTTGTATGTTGTGAAACATAAATTAGTTTGGGAACCTTTAATATTTAAATGAATTAGTACACAAATAAATAAATCGTAGAAAGGAACATGGATTAATTTTTAGCGCCAATTGCTTAAAGTTTTAGGCACGCATATAGGTTTTTACATTTATACTAAAAATAATAAAATAACAGAATTTTTTAAAAAAATATTAAGCACTTTTCATAATGACAAAATAACTTTTCTGGGTCAGAAAAAACAATTCAAGTATTCTCGTAGTTTTCAATGATTGCAAGAAAATGACACTACAAACGAAGAAAAGTGCGCCTCAAGTCATTTCAAACTAAACTTTCCTATTAAGAAAAATATGCATGTTTCAACACTCAAATTTATGATTGAAAGCTAGATAATGATAAGGAATTCTCTACATGACTTGAGGCGCACTTTTCTTCGTTTGTAGTGTCATTTTCTTGCAATCATTGAAAACTACAGGAATATTTGAATTGTTCTTTCTGACCCAGAAAAGTTATTTTGTCATTTTGAAAAGTGCTTAATATTTTTTAAAAAATTCTGTTATTTTTCCAGAAATTAAGCCCTGTCTCTGTCATTCATATAAAGAGATTCGAGGGAGACATTTGCTCCCGTCTGCAAATTTTGTAGCATATGCTGCAAATTCTGCGACAAAGAAGCATATTAATGTTGATTTATCGAAGAAAATGACAAAAAAAAAAAAAAAAAAAAGAAAAAGAAAAAGAAAGAAAGAAAGACTACGTTACACAAACAAACACACACAACTCAATGATTGCCATAATAAAATTTAAATTTATTTTAGCTTAGAAGCTAGCTTTTAGAATTTATCTCCACTTTTTTATTATTTTTTACAATTATTATCATTATTTTTAATTTTGCCGCTCTGCGAAAACATTCCACGCAACACAACTCAGCAAGAGTAAAACGATGACACAACAATGCTCTTTAAGTCGCTGAGCGTTATCTTGCTCCGAATGATATCGCCTCTTATTATGGAATACATTTTCTTATCAATATTAACCCTCCCCCCATAACAAGAGTTGCTCAGAAAGAACGAAGATGTAGTTGAAAACATCAGACACTGCGACAAAGAAAACGCAATCGCACGTGGTTTTTCTTTGGAGATGGGGAGAAGAAAGAGCCTCTAAAAAAAGAAACCATCCTAGTGCACGGGGGACTCTTATGCCCCCCAACTCTCCTTCGGTCATTGACATCTTAGAATCTCCCCTCCCTTTTTTTACACCTCTGGAAGATTCGTGAGAATCGTACGACAAGTTGAGACCGTCAAGATTTTATAACGGGATTGAGGGGAAAATAAAAAAAAATGAAAATAGCGCATGTTGCTAAAGTTGGAATGGGGGGTGTTTGAAATCTGGAAAAACCAATCACAATGCGAAGGACCTGCAGACCCAATATGTTCGAAACGGGTCATGGCTGTCCCACGTCAAAACTGTGGTAACCTGCTGTTTATAAATAGGTAATGACGAGGAGCGGGAATCAACAAATAGGACAGAAGTAAGTATACAGTGCAGAACTGGAAAAACTGTGAGTGAAAGCTTCCGCTTTTGGTGAAATACTTTGTGTAGAGGATGACAAACAACTTTGAAGTGTTGTCTATGAACTGAAAGAATGGCATAATTAGTTTTTTTTCCAAAGACTGCTTTAAAAAACGGAAATTACAGTTAGAGTAACAGTATACAACATAAGTTAATGATAAAGATACAAATTTTATACTTCAGTCCTACTTTTGATTAAATAATTACCTAAAGGGTAACAAGGAGTGAAAACCAACGAACAGGGCAGAGGGATAAGTATGTAGTGCAGGACCGGAAAAAACTTTCAGTGAAAGCTTCCGCTTTTAGTAAAATATTTGATGTTAAGAATGACAACCAACACTTTGAAGTGCTGTCTGTAAAATGAAAAAGTGGTATAATTAGTCGTTAACCAAAGGCTGCATTAAAAAAGAGAAAGTACAATTAAAGTAACAGCATACAAGATATTTAATGATGAAGGTACAAATTTTATAGTTCAATGCTTTTGATTAAATAAATACCGAGAGAATCACTACTGCTTATAAATAAGTAATGAAGAGGAGCGTGAATAAACAAATAGGACAGAGGAATAAGTATACAGGCAGGACTAAAAAAACTAAATGAAAGCTTCCGCTTTTGGTGAAATACTTTATGTATAGAGGATGACAAACAATTTTAAAGTGTTGTCTGTAAACTGAAAGTGGCATAATTAGCTGCGTTAACCAAAGCTCACATTAAAAAAGAGAAAGCAGCAACAGTAGACAAGATAATTGACGATAAAGATACGAATTTTATAGTTTAGTCTTGCTTTGGATAAAATAATTGCCTAAAGAATAACATTTGGTAATCTTTTGTTTATAAATTGGTAATGAAGAAGAGCGTGAATAAACAAACAGGACAGAAAAGTAAGTATACAGTGCAGGACCGTAAATTCTGAGCGAAAGCTTTCTTGAAAATTAATTTTAAAGAAAGAATTATCCCTGTTTAGAGTTATGAAAAAAAAAAAAAACCCGTTGAACAAGCGAATTGGTAGATCTTTTATGAAATATTGTTCACGAAACTTGTGTGAGATCATAAACGTGAGACATCTTGTTGATAACCATTATAATTCCGCAAAGTAAGTAGGGGAGGGTGGGGCACAATGAGATGATAAATATAAAATTCAATATATTTGGGAACTTTGTTTCAATCGAAAATTTTTAAGGTGAATTTGTAGTGCACCTTAAGCGCACTAACTTTTGAGAAACAAGAAGCTTCACTACTATTTAAAGTTTTTGAGATAATATAAAAAAAGAAACATAAAATTTGGGTTCACTGTGCCCCATGCATGGGGTTCAGTTAGAAAATATACGGGGCACAGTGATACAGCGTACAAGGCACAATGAGACAGCATACAAGGCACAGTGAGACAGCATACAAGGCACAGTGAGACAGCAATGCAAGGCACAGTGAGACAGCATATAAGGCACAGAGTCAGCATATACGGTTGAGTGACACATAATATGTTCAACATTTAAAATCACAATTAAAATCATAATGAAAAAAAGATTCAAATTTCAATGTACATCCAAATAAAATCTAATTTTCAAGCCACAAGAAAGAATGATTTCACTTTGCATAATTTCTTTTCTTAGGAGCTGTTATCAACAATTTAATACTTTTATTCGGAGCGAATGCAACATCTGGTACAGTCGGTCAAATAAAAAAAGTCAAAATGGTTTTACTTTTGCACAAAAAATAAATGCAAAGTCTCCATCGTTACCAGCTACCATTAGAAAATTTCGAACATAAAAGTATTTCTTCTTGATGGCAAATTCTCTCATAACAAAGTTTCCTTCAAGTGTCTCACTATCCAACTCTTCAAACTCGGAAGACAGATTTTCGCACATTTTAATAGTCTGATAGAATATCAGATCTTCATTTTAATGTTTTTTACCTGCTCAGTTGTGTCAAATTAGCCTACATTTTTCTATATTTTTGACATTTTTTTTTGTACAATCACGAATTGCTTATTGTTTTCATTTGACTGTTGAATGATGTCTTTTGATTTTTTCCCCCGCCTTCCTCTGCAGCACCACCGTCGACCGGGCCCTCCCGATGCTGCTCCTCTAGCGAGTCAATTCTCCTGGTTGCGTCCATATCCTACACACACGTGTACATACACATACACCCACACACGCACGCCTACACGCATGAACGTTTACAAACACTCGCGTACATACACACACACACATGAACGCACGCACACGCGCGTACATACATACAAACGCCTGCGAAAATACACACACGGCTCACACGCTCGTGTTTGCGAAAAACATAATTTTATTTCAAGATGCCAACAATTCAAATTTTTCTTTTATAGAAGCTTTTTTTTTTTTTCCTACAGATTTTGTGTTTTCTTCTTTTAAAATTTGCTTTTCAGGAGCATCAGTTGCAGTGACACTTTTACCCTTTTTACGCTCTTTCTTCAATCTTCCACCTTTCTTTCTTTGTGTTTTGGATATCCTCTGAAACTCTATGAACCTATGAAAACACCCATTGCTACACTAGAGTAAGAGAGCTCTTCTGTATCAGTTTTACCTATAATTTACAGATTATTGTGATCTACTTTATTTGAAGTGCTACTTGGAATCAAAAGGTTAGTTACAAATGAATTTCTCATGAAATTTCAGAAAATGTCCATTTTTTCGACTTAAGTGGTTTATTTTGCATTTTTTACGAAATAAAATTACCTGTAAATTACTTAAACAACAAGTTGAAACCTCTTAAAGCATAAAATAAATTTAAAAACCTTCCCTTTCGAATCAGAATTCAAGATGGGGCACAGTGGGGCTGTCTCACCCTGCCCCAACTACGATTGTCTCACTTCTATCCCACTGCTCCTTTTTCTTTTTATTCAGCATTTTAAGCAGTTCGCTCAAAGCCTATCCAAAATGTTTTGAATGATAATTAGTCACGTAGGTACAACAATGAAAGTGATCAAATGGCTAATTTTTATTCATAAAAGAAAATGTTATAAATCGATGCATGCAAGAGTCAAGAAAAAAAAATCTTGCTTGAAATCAGAAAAACAACGATCATTTGATGGCAAACAAGCAACAAATTCATATACCAGAATCCACATGTTCAATTGCTGCAGATTCATGGGTACCTAGCATCATTTACAGATTATAATTTAAAAAAATTTAAAAATAGCTTTGTCTCACTGTGCCACCCTTCTCTACTAAAAAATTGGTAGTATGGAGTTTTTTAAATCTGAAACATTCCTCCTCCTCCTTTTCCCTTTCCTTTCTTTTTTTATTAATTTATTTTTATTTCATTTATTCAATTATCTATTTATTTATTAACTTATTTATTTATTTTATTTTTATTTAACTATTTAATTTCACAATGATTTTTTTTTTTTTTTTTTTTTTTTTTTTTGACTCCTAGGTATTTTATCCATTAAAAATGG
Source organism: Uloborus diversus (assembly GCF_026930045.1). Classification (NCBI taxonomy): domain Eukaryota; kingdom Metazoa; phylum Arthropoda; class Arachnida; order Araneae; family Uloboridae; genus Uloborus; species Uloborus diversus. The sequence goes on along the minus strand of NC_072738.1, from coordinate 104,848,511 downwards.
ACATTCAGGAAATGTCTTTTTGCTTGTTCCAACTCTTTATGCCAGCCTCGAAAAGAAAAGTTTTGAAGAGACCAATGGAAAAACCAGATCTGATACGAGTTAGCAGAAATTCTAAGCCTTCCCGTTCAGCGAAACACCCCTTTCTTTTGTTGAAGAACCAATGGGTGCTCCACTATTGTGCTTACTCAGTTGTGTACTGGCGAAGGATTTCTTGACCTCTTATGAGTTACATTGTTAAATACGGAGTGGCAACAGTGGGAGAAGCATTGTGTCCACATTGAATGTTAAAGTTGAATTATGAGAAAAAATTAAATAATCCAAAAATTATGTTAAAATCAACAAAAATTTACGGTTTCTGGGATTTTTGAAAACTTGCACTTGAAAATAGTCTGTACTGCACACTCATTCACACCAGGGCTTAATTAATTTCTACCAAAAAGAAGTGTAGGAGCTCAAAAGTCCCCCCAACTTATTTTTACGTGTGAATAGACTGAATTTCACGTAAAGTGCTAGAATAAGCATAAAATTGAAAGAAGTGTTCAGAAAATAATCAGTTCCTGTGAGTTCCTATGCAAATTAAGTCCTGATTTACAGACACACATTTCACGCACTAGAAGCAAGGAATAATTGCGGATTCCACGCAGTAGATGCACATTTAAAAAAAAAAAAAAATGTATATATATATTAGGGTGGTCCTTATTTTTGAAGTTGCAGATATTTTATGTGACGCCCCCCTCACTTTGTTCCATTATACAAATAAATGATCCTTGCAAAATTTTAAGTCAATCCAAGAATATTAACACGTGCCCCTAGGGCCCCCTTCTTTGAGTTTCGAAGAAAAAATTGCGGATTATCTCATTTTTATGTAAAAATATTCTAACGTTTTATATTTAAAGTAATTTTGAACCTCAATAGGTGCTACTACTCCCAGACTGACCATTCTCTCACTTTAATTCTGTAAAATTTAACATGTTACAGAGGGTACATGTACACCAATGACCTTGGGTTAAGCGTACCGCTTTTCTGCGTTTGTTCCAACCAAGCGGCAGGGGAACGTTTCCTCCCACCAAGATGGACACAAGGGATTCTAAAGGCCATTAATGAATGTCTAGGCCATTAATGAATGATCTTTGACAACAACAAATTGCCTCCTACAGGCTTTGGGGGTGTCGATTCACAAAATTCCATGTGTATGTAATAGGTGTGGCAAATAGAGTCGCAAGGTTTCAATGCTATGAATATAAGTAATTGCAATTATATTTTAATTCGCTGTTCTTTAGTTATAAACATACCTAAATGCTTAAGCAATTTTTAATTTTTAAAATATAAATTTTGAAAAATCCTCGACTACTACTAGCATAAAAATATACTGTATTTTACATAGCTAAAATATAAATTTAAAAAAAATATCCAGATCGGAACAATGTAGAAATCTATAGATTAATTTTCTTCTATTTCAATACATAGTCCTTTATTATCATCAAACTCTTGGGATTCACAAGATTTAGAAACCGAAATGGGTATCTATCCTAACCTGTTGAACTTTTGTTTTCTACAGCTGGTCTACCACAATGCAAAAAAGCTTGCCAACTATTGATATCATCTCGCCTTTTATCACTGTTAGGCAAATGCTATATTAGGGATAAAGATGTTGTTCATTTATTTACAGCTTATGTAGATGCAGTAAATTTAAAACCAAATGACCTAGTGATCAATCGTACATTCCTTAAGAGAGCAAGAGAAAATCTTGGAGAGGTAAAATCAAATTTCATGAATTTAAGTTTAGATTTTGTAATTATTCACTGGGATACAAAGCTACATCCAGATATAACTGGAAAAAGAACGCCGACAGGATTACTGTGATAGCTTCAGGTCCTAATATTGAACAGCTACACAGAATTCCTTAGATATTTCTTCAGTTGTATATGATATCTTAGATCATAGCTCTTTATTGCTAACTGTTCTAGCTGTAGTCTTAATTTCTTAGTTCTAGATCAGATATTCAATCATTTAAGCGCTTCAAAATTTTGTGGAAAGATCTTCATCATTCAGAACTTATAACATTTCAATCAAGTACACATACCACTTAAATACTTAAATTCTAAAAGACGAAGTGGATGACACATTATTGTTCGTAAAAAGCGGAATTGAGAAAGATTACAGAGAATTATCATAACTTGTAATAATATTTCCTGGTGAATTTCCTCCTACAGGGATATGTTTTCGACGACCTGGAACTTATCCCTGAGCCACATGGGTGGCAAAAGAAATTTGTGTTTGAAAATTTTTATGTTTAGGAAACAATTTAAATTGACCTTGCATGAAAAAAAGCCCTTCAATGCTGTTTTACAAAGCTGTTTTACAATTAAATGCTGTATGAAAATATGCTTTTTCGCAGCAACCCAATCGAGGCTCCTTTATAGTATAATATGTCTGAAAAACTAGCAGCCTACAAAATGACGACAAACATGCAGCAGAAGCACACTGTAAAAACGCTTCAGAAACGTTCCTGAAAAATAATAGGCAGCTGAGGTGCCCAATTTCTGCCAGTAACATATCTCGCAAAAACCAGGACCCTTTTCCGATAAAATTCAGTAACCTTCCTGAAAAATCCAGAAATCTTCCCATTTAAAGCCAGTCTCCGTTATAACAGCTTGGCACCTTCTTGACGAATCAAGACAGTTGCAAAAGCGGCCACAGCTAAGCATGAATTGCAAGTATTAAGCATCTGGCTTGATTGCAATTCTTGCAAAGCTACGTAGTCCATACTTATTTGCCCCCTTTAGGAGTTTAATCAGCATGGACGAGCCGTAACCGACCCGAAACCGATACACCTTATAAATACTCTTAGTTAATCTTTAAACTGGGAGCTAAAAAATTTTTTTACAACAGAGAGGACTCTGCATTTGGACAACTTGTAGCAATTCAGGAAACTTTTTGACAATGATACTTGATATTTCCAGGAAGTGGATAAAAGCCATTGAAATCCCGAAACGTTACACGGAAACACTCAGGAACGTTTCGGAATTTTTTTACAGTGCAGTGATTGGAAAATTCATAAATCACTTATGGTATTTAGGGGATAAACAAGTAGCTTTGTCCGTATACTGGATGAAGGAATTAACTTTGAAGATAGGAAAAGACTATTCCAAAAAATGCTTGTAATAAGGAAGACGTGTCTGATGACTGTTTAACAAATTTCAGATTACAGTAGATGATTTAGAATACTTTCTTAGTAAAGATCTTCCTGTTTATATCAATTACGAGTCAATAAAATTGTTTGATAAGTTGCAAATACTAAAAGATTTTTTCCTATTTGATCCCGATTCACGGCAAAATGTTTAAGCTATTTAAAGGGAAGCGAGATTGTTAAAATACTGAAAATTGTGAATGGTACAACTGAAAGAGGAGCACAATTAATCGAAGAATTCCACAACTAATTTACCAAATATGAGTCACAAAGCAATTTATTTTACAGATCGTCCAAGACTATCGGAAAAAAATACACACTATCGAGATACAGTGAGAAAAGCGTACGATAAAGGAAAGTTTCTAAAGTATTATTTCATTCTTATTCAACGTAAAATCTTTAGATGATATAAAGTAATTAAAAAGGTTAATTTTAGTGTTACCTCACTGTAAAAAGATTTTGCAAATTTGGGAGAAACGCTGTACTGAGTCTGAAGTAAAAACTCGGAAGATTTGTGGGAGAATTATCAAAAGTGTTAAAGTTCAACGGCCTAGGGGCACGTGTTATTATTGACCGATCGAGTTCAAATTTTGCACACGTTACTTTTTATTATAGTGTCACAAAACTAGGGGGCGTCACTTGTTGAATTCCGAAAAAAAAAATTTCCCATATATAAATAAGGACCACTCTAATATATATATATATATATATATATATATATATATATATATATATACGCTTTATATATATATATATATATATGAAGCGTACACCACACGATTTCCTTGTGTGTCCATAAAATTTCACGTAATACTTTATAGTCAGGCCCTGATAAATTGAGCTATGGCCGACAATGTTTACTTCCTTTGAGGGCATTCAGTGAAAAAGGAACATGTATTTGGCACGGATTTGAGTTGGAATGCTTTAGCAAAATTACTGCGAAAGAAACTCAACTCAGCACCAATTACTCCTTTCCCCAAAAAAGATAAACATTGTTAAGGTCATGGCTCAACTTATCAGAGCCACAGTATATGTATAAGAACATATTTTAAAACCTAAAAATGATTTCTTTTGAAATGGATGGAACTCCGAGTATAAAACTTCTCTGTAATAAGTTTATTTCGACACCAAAAAAATAAATAAAAAATCAGAAATGTTCCGGAAAGTAATGTGCCTAATTTATGCCAGTTACGTATCTGGCAAAAACCAAGAAAGTTTCCCGTTAATGGTCAGTAACCTTATTGAATTAACCTGCAATCTTTCTGAAAATTTCAGAAACGTTCCCATTAAAAGCCAGTCACGTATTTGAAATGAATCAAAAACCTTTCAAGAACACTTACACCTGTTTCTAAGGGAGAGCGCCGAGTAAGGCCAACCTACGGCTCAGGGCCTAACATCTCGCTCATTTATGATTCAATTGGCTCCAACTTTTGGATATTCATCAAGTGATTCATAAAAAATAAGAAAAAAAAAACATTCCGTGAGAAAATTTCCTATGTTAATCGGCATTTTAACAAAAAATGGCGAATCGACCTTTTTTTTTTCTAGGAGTTTAGTAAGACCCCATTTGGAGTATGGAGTATGCTGTTCAGTTTTGGTCGCCTTATCTGAGGAAAGATATTTGTGTATTGGAAAGGGTTCAGAGAAGGGTAACTAGACTAGTAAGGGGACTTTCAGATTTAGATTACGATATTAGAATTACTCGTAATAGGCTTAATATGTACAGCCTGAAGCAAAGGAGGATCAGAGGGGACATGATTCAGTTGTTTAAATTTATCAAAATGAATGATGTTAATGGATTAAATTTTTGCACCGAAAGCAGGACGAGGGGTCATTGTTTTAAGCTATTCAAATCTCAGGGTAACCTGGAAATAAGGAAAAACGACTACTTTAGTAGGGTTGTGGGCGCTTGGAACAGCTTACCGGAAGAGGTGGTACTGATCAAGGGGGTGGATAGCTTTAAGAGGGACATTGATCTTCATTGGGGATTAATAAACTGACTAGGACCAGCCTAGCTGGGCCAAAAGCCTGTTGTTGGTCGTCACATTTGTATATGTATTTGTATTTGTATTAGGAACACGGGCCACTAATAAGGACAACTCTGGAAAAAACACTATCAAACTCTAGAAAATTGAAACATTCTCTATTGTCAATAGAAAAACACATTAAACAACATTTGATAAACTCAAAAACACTAACAAAAATTCCATATTTTCTTCAACAGAGAGGAGGCTTTCTGCAAAATTAACAACTTATTTACAAGTAAAGTGCAGTGAACTATGAAGAAACAAAATTAACTGAAAATAAGATCAGGCAATTTTGACACGACTCTTTCGTAATAATGGATGCTACACTTTCACCTGTTGATAACAAACTGTTAGTTGATAACGCTATATCATCAGTTAGGCTTTTTAATGACGATAAAATCACGATCTAGTGAATTTTTTCTGCCCTAGATATAGAAAAATTGATGGATTCGCGTTCTTGGTCTGCACTCTACATGGTCTTATTTGGCGCATGGTATTAGTTACATCTCCAAGAGCATTTTAGCAAATATGGCCAAAGTTTATGTAGAATTATGCAAGCATATGCCGAACAACTTATTTGCCTATGCAATTCTTGCAAAGCTACAGCTTAGAGACTGCAATTCTCCATCATTTAGGGCTCAGTCAATCTGGAAGAAGAAACACTTTATAGAAACGCTGAACATATTTTGACTCTGGTAACCGGTATAGGAACAAAATATTTGGGGGAACACACACCTTGGAGTTTGGGGGAACTCGGCAAAAGAGAAGAAAACTTGAAACCAAATCATACATAACATTTTCGCTATTTTCATTTTAAAAATAGTATTTTAGTGGACGATCACCCCCCCCCCCTCCATTCCTCGAATAAGCCAAAGTGTAAAGACAGCGTAGTCAGTAATAAACAAAAAGGACTAATTTCATGAGGATTTAAATAACAAATCTTAAGCAATATTATCACCAAAAATTGTTTATCTACAAAGCTGCGGAGACGGAGGGACAATGACCGACTCCGAGAATTTTAGAGCCTTCGACTCCGACATTAACTCCTTTGTCCTAAAATCAGTACGACTCCGATTCCGACGGTGACTCTGCAGCACTAGCAGAGTTGCAGACTGAGTAACAATGACCGATTCCGACTCGAATTCTTGGAATTTTAAATCTTCGATTCCTGACTCCGACTCCTTTTTCCCAAAATCAGTCCGACTCCGATTCTTGGAATTTTAAACCTTCGACTCCCGACTCTGACTCCTTTTTCCCAAAATCAGTTCGACTTCGATTCCGATTCTTGGAATTTCAAACCTTCGACCCCCGACTCCGACTCTTTTACCCCAAAATCAGTCCTACTCCGATTCTGACTCTTAGAATTTAAACTTTCAACTCCTCGATTCCGACTCCTTTTCCCCAAAATCAGTCCGACTCCGACTCTTGGAATTTTAAACCTTCGGCACCCGACTCCGACTCCTGTACCCCAAAATCAGCCTGATTCCGACTCCGCAGCGTTTTTTACCTGTGACATTTCCTTAAAGGAGAAGTACTCGATATCGATATTTTGGCAACATTTCAAGAATAAGATATCTTAAAAGTAACCAAGTGTGTAAGATTAGAAACATCAGACGATTACTACGCTATCTGACGTCATAACCCTTTCAGATTTCCAAACATTTCCTTTAGGAGCGGAAACCGTAACGTGATTTCTACTCCAATCGATGTACTATTAATGTCTTTTGAACTGATGCGCAGTATTTTCGAACACTGATTACGTTTAGTGAAGCAATACCTTACGGATGAACTCAAAAAACGACATTTAATATAAGTTACTTTCAGATAGAGAAACGCACAGGTCCTCAGTCTGGGATTTGCGGAATCTTAGATTCCTTGGAACTTTTATCAAAGTTTCACAAGTGATCATCACTGTTGGCCTCATGATAGTGGTAAACTTATAGGTGAAATTTCGTTTAGATCAAATTCTTAAAGGTGATTTTCTTGTAAAATTAAACATCAATAATTATTTTGTGGAAGTTATAAAATTATTCCTGACGAAAAATACTTTGCAATAAAAACAGACAGAGATATTGAAAATAATATTTGGGGGAACTCTGAGAAAGAAAAGATTGCTTGAAGGTTTTTTGAGCAATCACGATTGCTTATTGTTCTCATTTGACTGTTTTTGGCGTTACGCTGATTTTTCCCACCGCCACCCTCCGCACCATCACCGTGGACCGGCTGGCTCCTCACGATGCTACTCCTATAGCGAAAGCCGTCTCCAGGTTGCATCCATGTCTTACACACACGCGCATACATACACAACTACACACACACACACGCGCACATACACACACACACACAAACGCATACACACATACACACACAAACACATACACAACTACCCACACATTCATGCATGCACACAGACACAAACACATATGCCTACACACACATACACATACCCCCCCACACACATTCATACACACACATACACATAACCCGTACACACAAACACACACGCCTACATACACACACTCGTGATTGCGAAAAACATAATTTGAATTCAAGGTGTCAAAATTCAAATTTTTTTTTTTTTCTTTTTGTTTCTAATGGGGCTGTTAAGAGACCCACCTCAAAAGGCGTCTGGTCCATAACCAGACCTAGCGCGCTCCCCTACAATGCATCAGTCTTTCGTGTGTCACCATTAAGGCCAGTGCCGATCCTAGCAGGTGTGCAGAGTGTGCGCCGCACAAGGGCGGCCAAAGTAAGGGGCGGCCGCAGGCCGCATCATATAGTTCTTATAATCAAGCAAAATTCCTCAAGAATTTCTCACAAGATAACTTATAATAAGTAGAATAAATTATGCTGATTTTTAAATGTTCAGTCGATTTCCCGACAACATAGCATACATAGTTTAAGAAAAATAGAATGTTAGGGTACATTGTGTTGGTTCATTGTCCATTAATATCTACTCTTAATGCACATGTTTCATTTGGTTGCAAAGTTTGTGACAGAACCGGTAATCAGGCATGGATACAGGGGAAGGGAAAGGCCCCCTTTTGAAGCATGAAATGGCGCCGTCTAAAAGGAGCACCGAGGGCAGCCACTAATGTTTACCCCCCAAGCTTTTAAAGATCTAAACAATGAAAACATATTTTATTTATTAAAAAAAGTTATACTGATTAGATACTCTCGCAAGCATTTCAAACAACAAACTATGTAACAAACTCTGTATTTAACAATCGTGGATGCGTGGAGAGAAAGTGGAAAATTGAGACTCCCTTGATAGTAACATATATGAATGACGAACTAAAATGTTGTACTTTTCCCCCTTTACGACAATTTTTCTGATTAAAATCCTGAATGAACTGCCCGGTTTCAGATCAGGTAGGAGGACAGGGCCCTTTCCCCGGGAAGCAAATTTAAATGTAGCTCCAAAACGAAGATCCCAAAGAATGCCATGACCTCCTTGACGAAACTAAAGAAGGCTTAAAATTGCGTTTCTAGGACTTTACTTTCGGAAAATTTCGCTGGTTGAATCATCGATCTTAAGGACCCAATCAAGTCTCTGATTCACCTCTTCCACCTTAATTTAATCAAACATAGCCTAAAAATGTTGGCTCCAAAATGTGTTTTCAGAGGACAGCCCTTCCTAATGTCATCAAAAATTTCTTAATGACATTTTTCGGATTTCTTTTTCGAAATTTTTGCAATGGAGGGCTCCGAAATCCATTTGCAAACATTACTACCAAAAACAGTTCTTAAAGAGGCCCCTAATTCTACCCCCTCGCACTTAACGTATTGAAAAACAAACTAAAATTGCGTTTTTCAAACATCAGTTTCAAGAACTTTTGGGGAAAGACCATGGATCCCTCTTTTCTCCAACGCAGTCACTATACCTGAAAATTTCGTTTTTAGACGGTTCCGTGAAGCCATACCTTCCGGTCTAAACTAGCCTGAAATCGACTTTATTTTCTAAAACACAGTTCGTGAGGGCACACTGAACCCCCTCCCGCTCTTAGTCCCATCGTTATATCAAACAATGCTTAAAATACGATTTTGGGACTTATATTTCTAAAGAATTCCGGAGGAGAACTGCCAGGCTTATGTAACTTTTTACGGCGCTAGGGCATAGCCATCAATCGTCGAGGTGAGATTGACAAAAGTCTATAGTTATATTTTTCAGATATTAATATTGAAAAATATCCGAAAGATCCGCAAGAGCTTCCCAGTTTTGTTAACGTCACCAAAGATAATATAAAATTGCGATTTTAGAAATATCCGCTTAAAGAGTCCCAAAATCCTTCCTTCCCAAAAATAGCCTATAATAGATTTCGGTTCTGAAAAATATTTTGGTTCGGAATCTTTTCACGTTTCCCCTATTGTTTTTAAATCTAGCCAAAAACGGGTTTTTAAAAAAATAGTGCCGAGAAATTACCGGAGGATAGCCGGCAGATCCCCTACCGTCATTAAAGACGGCCTAAACTTGCGTTTTAAACTTATATTTCGAAATCTTTCGATGATTGACGATTGAATCTCCCTCCCTCTTGCAACGTCAACAAAGGTAACCCAAAATTGCGGGTTTAAAATTTCAGTTTCGGAGATTTTTCGGGAAGAAGGCCGACACAACTAAAGATTAACTAAAAATATTTTTCATACGCCAATTTCGATACTTTTCTTGGAGCAATCCTCCTCCCCCGAAACCCAGACACCTCCCCCACGCTTCCCCTTCCTCCGTCCCTTCTCTGGTGTCACCGAAGAAAGACTATAAAATGAGTTTTTATTACTAGTAAATTTTGGTATCTATTACTTTCTTCAAAGATATAAATTGTACCTAAGGAGTTTCTTACAAAAAAAATGTCTTCCTTTTTATAAGATAATTCTTCTGTCCCTCCCCCCCTTTTTTTAGTTCGAACTTGGCATAGAAATTTAAAGAAAGATTTATATAGACGTTAAAGATTAGTCAAAATATGCAAATTACTCTTGAGGGGCGGCACATTAGGTCTTTGCACACGGGCGGCCGACACCCTAGGGTCGGCCCTGATTAAGGCGCTGATGCATGACACTTTTTTTTTTTTTTTTTGACGCCCCGTTTCCACCAGATGGAGGCACCTGGGCTCTCATTTGATGCGAAATTGCACTAGGAATTCAATTTTGCCTTAGGAATTTGTAAGCCAAACGAATACCTAGGGATCTTTTACATGCCGCATAATCATACGAATGGGCGGTGATGATTTTCTGCATTTCGAAAATCAACCGACTGGCCCACCTCAGGCAGGCCAGAATCCTGGTCCACAGGCGTAGAAGGCCAGCGCCGTACCATCACGCCACCAGCCGGTTTTGCTTGAAGTTAATTTACATTATATTTGCGCTATTTTCATAATAAACTAGCAAACTTTTTCCGGGGGCGGCATGCTCCCGCGTCCTCTCTCCTTAACTATAGTACTGCTGGTAGCTGAAAATATTAAAAAAAAATCTTTTTATTATTTTGTTATAATTTAAAATATTCTTCGGCTTTTATTTACAATCATTCGTAAAATACATTTTAGAAATTACAAAAAAAAAAAAAGTATTTGATAACTTTTTAACAATTTATGCAATACATAAACAATAGCAATACAATAATAATAATAATAACAATAAAAATATTAACAATACAACGGTCAATGTAAAAAAATAAGTGTAACAATGCATTGGTGGTCAGTGATGATAATAATAACAATACAATGGGCAATAATGAAAATAATATTGCCAGTTCTTTAGTTAACAATGTACCAATATAATCGGCAATAATGAAAATAGTAGAAATAACAAGTTCAAGGAGTTTTTAAAATCCTTCCTCCCATTTGCATAGTGGAAATGGAGCTTATCAAATGTGTTTGCAGTTATTATCAAATTAATAAAAATTGATTAAATTATCAATTGATATTTTGCTAAAGTATCGTTTAAAAAATTGCCTGAAATTAAGAAATTGAAAACAAACAAATTAGCAATAATAAGAGCTTAGAGTAGTCGAATAGATTTCTGTCCGGATTCAAGATTGCCCTAGTGGTGTTAATAAAAAAAAATATAAAATAAAAACATAACGCTCTCTTGAAAACATCTCACCCCTACAATGAAGACGCGTGTTAGATTCCATCCCCTGCTATCGGAAAGGAACTAAAAGTTATTATTAAAAAAAAGATGGAAAAAATATGGCCATAAAATAAAAAGAGAAAATGAAAAACCTCCGAGATCTAAAAGCGTGCGTATGTCTGTTTCAAAGTTGATATCATACCATAAAAAATAATAACCCCTCCCAAAATATATTGAAAAAAAAAAAAAAAAAATCTGGCGATGAACTTTCACTGAGGGAGGCTTTTGATAGTTCCATAGATGACAGTGGCTATGATAAAAAAGTGTCGCTGGAACAGGAAGGCGTTTCAGATTGGAGGTTGGGGGGTGGCACTTCACTGATAGCAACCCCAGGCGGAAATATGCTGGAGAACAGTCGCCCCCTTCCAGCTATAGTCCATATTGCTAAGTTCTAAAATGGGACACTCTTCGGAAATTTTGTCTGAAGCCTCAACATGGAAACTCGATGCAAGTACAAAATAAAGTACGACTTATGCTTTTAACTCACTATGTTACAAGTGTAAATCATCTTTCCTCTGTATTTGAAAATCTTAGGTACATATACACTATTACAAGCTTATTTATTTATTTATTTGTTTTTATTTTATACATACATAGGATACATATATATATATATATATATATATATATATATATATATATATATATATATATATATATATATTATTTTTTCTTACTTTGTTAATTAATATTTTATTTTTACTTTATTTATTTACAATTCATCACTATCTTATTTTTATTTTTACTTATGAATTCATTTTTATTTATTTATACATATTTTGTTTACTTAGTTATATTATGTTTAATTTGGTGTCCCCCCCCCCCCCAGTTTTGCCGACATGAAATTTCCTTCCCTCCTGTCTTTAGTTGCAATCATATCTTTTGATATACTTAAAGTGAGAGGGGGGGGGGGGAATACTGTATGTGTCGACGAAACTGGGGGGTGAACCGTTTAGTTCTTAAATTTATTTGTTTATTTATTTATCTTTCTAGGGCTTTTAAACTATTAAATCTTTTTAAAATCTGTCGTCATTTTTTTTCTCGTTTAGTACCTCCCCTATTTCTTCCTTATTCCACTGATTCTAGAAGTTTTCGACATTACCTTCTTTTCCTAGACTTACTCATAGAAAAATCCCCCTTTTTTATGAAGCGAATTTTAATTAATTCAATACGATAAAGCCTTGACTTTTCATTACGATGGCGTTCCGAGAGAATTTTTTTCGAGGAAATTTTTTTGCACACTCTTAATCCTACATAAGAAAAACAAAAGAGCACAGATTTAAAATTTTCCTGCCTGTTTTCTCCATGGATGACTCAGAGCCATGGCCCGACTAACTAGAGGCGTTAGGCCCCACATTAATTTCGAGCTCCCCTGAAGACTCTACAGCCCGGTCGGAATGCAATTTTGGGGACCACTTTGTCTATCACAGAACTAAGTACATCATTTATCACACGTGCATTCATGAATCCTCTTCGGGGCACCTCATATTTACCACCATTATTGTGACATGGTAAATTCGCTACTAGCAGAATTAATAAAAATTATCCTTTAAGGAAGTTATTTCCAACTAAAAAGTCATTACTTTTTTATTATTTGAAAATACATGCATTTTTCGTACTGTTGTAATACTATGCATAATTTTTAAAGTAGTTTAGGGACCCCAAGGAGGTTGGGGCCCCAGGTCCAGACCTAGTTGGCCTGTGCGGTAATCAGGCCTTGCTCAGAGCAAGCTGTCCTAGTTGCTTTCAACTGCAAGAGAAATTTTGTCTAAAATTTTTAAAGTCCGTCAGAGTTTCATCAATTGAAATAAAAAGACAAAGTTTTTATTTATAAGCAAGATTTTGAAGAACAATAGAGCTAAACCGTAAGTTACCGCCCCTAACCCAGGGCTGAAGCAGAATTTTATGTAATACACCGACAGCCCGGTCACTGCATCCACTGCATCTCGGTCACTGTTGTCCTTGTTATGGAATCATCAGTTTGAAGCAGTCAAAAATCGAGCTGGAGACAGATGCCAGCTCATTGCAACTGAGATTACCTTTAAACTGGTAGCTAAAATAATTTAGCACACCACCGAGAGTCTGCAAGGAATAGAGTGCGGTTCAACTCATAAAATGACGGTAAAGACTCCTTAAAATATGCAGTAAATTTCCCCCTTTTAAGCCAGGGTTAAGCTAAAAGCAGGAGTAAAAATGGATGGATCAAAACCAAGTATTGGCTTAGAAAAAGCTGACCCAAGGACGCCAAGTCACGTGACTCAACAACGACGAATGGTTGGCACGTTTTGCGTTAAACAAGCAAAAGAAACTTGATTACTTCCAATGCTTTGCTGAAATTTATCACGTGACTTCGGGTCTTGGTTTCATGAATTAAAGTCTTTACTCTCTCCATTTTATCTCTTCTCAATAGGGTTAAGGCAGAGGGCGCATTTAAGCAATGGCCCAGGCTATTGCTTTGTGGACTCACAGTCCAGGACTGCTAAAAATTTGTCATTGGTAAAATATCAATATCTATCGATGAACAAAAGAAGTTTTTCCAAAAAAAATTCAAATGTTAGGCCTGCTAATGAAAATTATTCTCAAAATATAAATGAGACCACTTTCTTTGTTGTGAATTTCATCTTTACTAATAATAAAGCTCAAAGTCTCTCTGTCTGGAGGATGTCTGTAGGATGTTTGGATCTCTGTGACGCGCATAGCGCTAGACCGTTCGGCCGATTTTCATGAAATTCGGCACAAAGTTAGTTTGAAGCATGGGGGTGTGCACCTTGAAGCGATTTTTCGAAAAATTCGATTTTGTTCTTTTTCTATTTCAATTTTAAGAACATTTTCCGGAACAAAATTATCATAAGATGGACGAATAAATTACGAAATTACCATGACGTGGAATGGGAGAGCGAATGAACACAGCCAATTGGCTAGAAATTCGTCATCCATTATTTGTAAATATACAGGCGAACCGAATGACCATTTAATTTTTCATCTACGGGCAAAGCCGTGCGGGTACCACTAGTACATAATAAAGGAATGAAAATGAAAATGAACATGAAAAAACGGAAACTGAGGAACGTGGAGAGCGAAGAATCAGGTATATGTCGATTAATTCGGGCTCATCAAATCCTTTTATGCTCATAAATGTAGAGAAGAACGTAGAAACAAACCATTCAAAAGAATAAAGAAGGCTGGGTAAACAATTAACATTTTCAGGGGCAAGTTGGCAAGTATACATTCTGAACTCTGTCAAAGATTTCAAGACTGTATTATTTGTATTATTTGTATTTCATGTTATTTTTTCTTTATTTAACTGTAAAATAAACTTGTTTAAAATGATAATAGGTGTCTCAAGTTATTATCTATTTGCTGTATATATATATTTTTTAAAGATGCTATCTGTAAGACAATGAATATTTTTTGATATAATTTTTGGAAGAACATATCTACTCATCTAAATATTGTCCTAACGGCAAAGTCCTTACTGTCCTCCTTAAAATATAATAATTTGTTCAAATTGAAAACATATGATTAAAGCGCCACTAAAGGCTTTGAATTTCCTCGCTGCATTTATTCCTAGTGCAGTTTCGCATGGAAGAGAGTCCAGGTGCCACCATGTGGTGGAATCGTGGCTTCGAAATTATCTGTGCCATTGGCATCCACGTCTTGAGGGTGGTTGGTACATGAAAGACTTAATGCCATTTCAGGGGATCACATTTTAGATCTGCAAAAGGCTAAGGCGCCTAACGCAGCCCTATTAAAAAAAAAGAAAGAAATATGCTACTGGAGATATAAGTTCAAAACTGTTCAAAGTATGGGCACTTGACTAATTCTTTTTGAAGTAAACTAAAGTATACAATTCTGATTTTTAAAATGTAAGCCACAAAATGAAAATAGTGTAAATTTTGCAATTTCTGAAAATTCCTTACGCCAGTTGGAATCAAGCTCACTTTTGAAATCAGCGGTTCAAAATAGGTGTCTGCTATTAACAGTTGGGAAATATGTTGCAACTCGAGTTTTGCTGTTATTGTTTAATTAATATTTGAAAATTCGTGCGATAATCCGTTGGGGTCAAAATTTCAATGGGGTCGTTTCCGAAATTTTAAAAGTATTTTTTTCAGAAAGTGCATGCTTAAAAACATAAGACATGACCATTTTTAAATAATTTGTCTAAGTTTAATACGTATTTTGAAAAAATTAGTTTAATCAGCGCGCTTTCATTGTTTACGCTTCTGCCGATGACATCACAAATGATGAAATGCCGTTCACTGATGCCATTCACAGAGCGCCATATTTAATTCGATTCGCATCTTTACTCATGTGTACTGGCAACGATAGGGTTAATAGCAAGCGTAGAGCGTAATATTTAATTCGCCTCTTGATTATCATAACATGAAACGCGGTAGACAGATGCGCCAAAGTACATCATTTGTGACGTTCTTAAGACCACACATCTATTTTCTAAATAGGACATTTTAAGAAAAATAATTAAAAGCTAAGCGTATTGAAAATGAAAAATTTTCTCGCTCAATGTTTTTTTCTTTCTTTTTTTTTTTTTTTTTTTTTTCAGTGACTAAAAGTAGTACTTTTGAGTGAGGAAAACAACCCCATTACGTTCCATCGTGAGCGCTAGCAAAATTATCCATATTTGAATGCATTTTCAAGTGGAAATTTTTTTTGACCTTGAATGCGGAAACTTTGTTGCTTATTTTTTAAAGCTCGGTAAAAAGTGTTAACAATTCCGAAGACGCTCCGACTATCCTCAGGAAGTTATCTCCAAAAATCTATAAATATCGAACTTGAGATTGCAACACAACTTATCTTCAAAATTGAAGAGTCATTCTTGTAAAACAGTTATCACAAGTTGTAGATCTTTCTTACTCGCAACTAAGTAATGTTCAAATAAATAAAAAATGCTGTCCAGACTGAGAATTTACTTTATATAACTTCTTTTTTTTATTTAAAGAAATAGTTTTAAAAAAGAGGTGTATCTAAAGTATGTTTTACACTGGAGGATAACTGGCTTCTGGTAACTTTAATGTGGACTGATAAAATATTGATTAATAAAAGCAATAAAAATATAATTTGCAGGACCAAATAAGAGAAAAATAGTTATTTTAACTATCTAAAATCAACACTGAATAAGTTGTAGCGTTCACTGAGCGCTACTGAGAGCTTCTTTATCTTCTTTATTATTATTATTATTATTATTATTATTATCTTTACTAATAATAAAGCTGAATGTCTCTCTGTCCGGAGGATGTCTGGATGTCTGTAGGATATCTGTAGGATGTCTGTAGGATGTCTGTGACGCGCATAGCGCCTAAACCGTTCGGCCGATTTTCATGAAATTTGGCACAAAGTTAGTATGTAGCATGGGGGTGTGCACCTCGAAGCGATTTTTCGAAAATTCGATGTGGTTCTTTTTTTATTCCAATTTTAAGAAAAAAAAACTATCATAAATTACGAAATTATCATAACGTGGAACCGTAACATGGGCACAAGCCAATTGGCGAGATACGAAATTATCATAACGTGGAACCGTAACGTCGGTACAAGCCAATTGGCGAGAAAATTCACCATACATTATTTGTAAATATACAAGCGAACCAAAAGACCTTTAATTTTTCTATTACGGGCGAAGCCGTGTGGGTGCCACTAGTAAGAATAATAAAAGCCCAAATATAAAAGCTCATTTAGGAGATGGTGGTAAGCATTACTAGAGTCTTTAATTACAAGAAAATAACGGGAGAATACTTGGAAAAAAATATCTTATTGAACTAGATGAGTTGGGAAATTCCCTCTAAACGATTTGATATTTAATGTTTGTTCTAACACGAAGACTTCCTTGTAAAAAAAATAAATAAATAAATAAAATACGTGGATATGCGACAAAGCTAATGCTTTTGTCAACAACGCTGTCCATCATCTATATATGAATTCCTTCACGTGCATAATCATTATTTAAGATTGATGGTTATTTTACCCGAATAAGGTCGGACCGGGCAGAGTATAATAATAAAGCTCAAAGTCTCTCTGTCAGGATGTCTAGATGTCTGGATGTCTGTGATGCGCATAGCGCCTAAACCGTTCGGTCGATTTTCATGAAATTTGGCACAAAGTTAGTATGTAGCATGGGGGTGTGCACCTCGAAGCGATTTTTCAAAAATTCCAATTTGTTCTTTTTCTATTCCAATTTTAAGCCCATTTTTCATATAAATTTGATAATATGGGGAAGAATGTGTTTATCTTTCTTCTTCTTTATCTTTACTAATAATAAACCTGGAAGTTTCTCTGTCTGGATCTCCCTCTGTCCGGATCTCTCTCTGTCCGGATTTCTGTCTGTCAGTATCTCTGTGACGCGCATAGCGCCTAGACCGTTCGACCGATTTTCATGAAATTTGGCACAAAATTAGTTTGTAGCATGGGAGTGTGCACCTCGAAGCGATTTTTCGAAAATTCGATGTATTTCTTTTCCTATTCCAATTTTAAGAACAAAATTATCATAAGATGGACGAGTAAATTACGAAATTATCATAACGTGGAACCGTAACATGGGCACAAGCCAATTGGCGAGATACGAAATTATCATAACGTGGAACCGTAACATGGGTACAAGCCAATTGGAGAGAAAATTCGCCACACAGGCGAACCAAAAGACCTTTTAATTTTTCTATTACGGGCAAAGCCGTGCGGGTACCGCTAGTACTTAATAAAACTTCTTCTTTTTCCTATTGTTATGGAAGAAAATAGGAAGTATGTTTTATACTGAAGAAAACTGATTTCTGAAAATTTAATGTGCACTGATAAGATATTGATTAATTAAAGCAATAAAAATACGAGGCATGTTTTTAAAGTAAGTACCGTTTTGATATAAAAAAAGAACGAGTACAGATAGAGCAAAGAAATTAATTGCACAAAAATCTACCATCCTTACGCTATTTTTTGACATTGCTCCCGTGATTTTCCGAGCATTTGTCATAGCGTGGTACAGGTTTTTGTATACCTATTCATAGAAAATTGCCGCCTGTGTAGTCAGCCATGGGATAACATGTTCTCTGAGCTCATTATTGCTGTTGTGCCACAGACCACCTACGAAAGACTTTAGATGCCGAAACAAATGAAAGATGTTGCGAGCGAGGTGAGGGCAGACCAGAGGATGTTCAAAAACGCCCCAGCCAAAGCCCTGTAAGAGTCCTCATGGCTGACTACACAGGCGGCAATTTTCTATGAATAGGTATACAAAAACCTGTACCACGCTATGACAAATGCTTGGAAAATCACGGGAGCAATGTCAAAATATAGCGTAAGGATTGTAGATTTTTGTGCAATTAATTTCTTTGCTCTGTCTGTACTCGTTCTTTTTTTATATCAAAACGGTACTTACTTTAAAAACATGCCTCGTATAATTTATAGGATCAAATAAGAGAAAAGTATAGTTATTTTAACTATCTAAAAGCAACATTGAATTTGAATAAGTTGTAACGTTCAGACTGAAAGCTTCTTTTCTTCACTAAGAATAAAGCTGAAAGTATCTCTGTCCGGAGGATGTCTAGATGTCTGGATGTCTGTAGGATGTCTGTGACGCGCATAGCGCCTAGACCGTTCGGCCGATTTTCAATAAATTTGGCACAAAGTTAGTATGTAACATGGGGGTGTGCACCTCGAAGCGATTTTTCTAAAATTCGATTTTGTTCTTTTTCTATTCTAATTTTAAGCCCATTTTTCACAGAAACTTAATAAAATGGGAAAGAATTTGTTCTGAAAATTACCTTTCTTTTCTTTACTTCTTTATCTTTCGTCTTTTCTTTTCTTCTTTACTAATAATAAAGCTTAAAGTATCTCTGTCCGGAGGTGTCTGAATGTCTGTAGGATGTTCGTGACGCGCATAGCGCATAGACCATTCGGCCGATTTTCATGAAATTTGGCACAAAGTTAGTATGTAGCATGGGGATGTGCACCTCGAAGCGATTTTTGGAAAATTCGATGTGGTTCTTTTTCTATTCCAAATTTAAGAACAAAACTATCATAAGATGGTCGGATAAATTACGAAATTATAATAACGTGTAACCGTAACATGGGCACTAGCCAATTGGCGAGATACGAAATTATCATAACGTGTAACCGTAAAACGAGTACAAGCCAATTGACGAGAAAATTCACAATAAATTATTTGTAAATACAGGCGAACCAAAAGACCTTTTAATTTTTCTGTTACGGGCGAAGTCGTGCGGGTACCACTAGTACTTAATAAAACTCCATCTTTTTCCTATTGTTGTGGAAGTAAATATAGGAAGTATGTTTTACACTGAAGAAAACTGGTTTCTGAAAATAATAAAAGTAAAATGTGTAGGATCTAAAAAAGAAAAAAAAACACTTTTAGCTATCTAAAATCAGCATTGAAGAAGTAGTTTCCAAAATTTTTAAAATTTTTACAAAAGAAAGAAAGATGCACTGCTTGCGAAAATTTAATTGGCTTTACTTCGCATTAGTAAAATACGTATAGGTATAAAATCTATCATTAACGATCTATTTGTACACTTCTGGTTCTAAACAAAGTTATAAGCTCAAAAACTTTTAATTTTGCTTTAATCTTAATTTAACTCACTTTAATTTTATTTTGTTAAAATAAAGATAAATAGCAAAAAAAAAAAAAAAAGTTCTAAATTCGGTATAGAGGTAAATGGACCATTGGAGTGAGTAGGTCACCCTTAAATCTGAAATACGTACACAATTTGTACATACATTTTTTACATTGATAATATCACATGTCACATTTAATTTCCTCGATGATTAGTTTTGCATATTTGAGACAGTGAGAAGCAAAAAGATGTAAGTGCCAAAATTTAAATTTTCGAGATTACCAGAAAAATGGTAGATGAACCTTTTTTCTGTCTTGGGACAAGAGATATTACTAGTAGCTCTGGTAAGTGCTTCTATGCAGCATGATTTCGAAAAACTTTTCAATGACAGTCTACCTATAGGACCACAGCTTTAAACGCGTTTTACTCAAAACTTGAAAATGTCCATTTGCATCCCTTTACTTTTTAATGTAGCACTTCATATATGTAGCACTTCATATGTAGCTGTAACTTTTTTCCAGGTCGTAAAATTTATGTCCAATAAATTTTCCAAAAAACATTTTTTAGGAAGTTCAAGCAACATTTTTCATTAAGTATTTCCAAACTAGTTTTTACTATGATTTCAACGTCCATTAAACTTTAATGTATAATTTAGCCGAAAGTGCACACTGAAATAGGATTTTTTACACTAAGTGTTATTGAAAAGTGGAGGGTCAAATTTGTTATTTCATATTAATTAGAAACAAACATTGCACTTCAAACATTTTTCTGCGATTGACATCGTTGCATAGAATAACTGACCAAACGAATAACGGGGGAAGGGACTTGAAATGTTATTACAGTCAACTATCGATAACTCGAAGTTCTAAGAGATCGGCTAAATGTTCGAGTTATCTGTAGTTCGAGTAATGAGAAGTTTCTACAACAGTCTCAAGAGTTTGGGACCCGCTGAAAATTTCGATATAAAGGAATATTCGAAATATAAGCTTCGAGTTATCGAGATTCGCCTGCATAATGATATGTCTTAAAGTTTTTATGACTATCTGTCATCAGCGTTTTCCAATAATGCGGAATCCTTGCCAAAATGTAAATGGAGAGCCCCCCCACACTTTTTCTTTTTTGCATTAAAATTATTTGTTTGGTCAAGTATTCTATTCCTAATATATCAAGGAAATACTTTAAAAAAAAAAAAAAAAACAGTTGCACTTAGCTATGGGACTTCCTCTCGCTGCTGAACATAGTTTGCATTGAAAGATTACTTTTTACTTTTTAGTTACAAAAGAATATTTTTTTTTTACATTTCTTAAACTTTTATTTTGTTTAAGCATTTTTTTTTTTTTTTTTTTTTTTTCAAATATTTTGTTTATTTAAGATTTTTTCATTCAGCTAGTAAACAAAATTTTCAGAAGACAACACTTGTGACAAAAAAGTGTCGCAATTCTTTTGCATTTGCGTAGAATTGTGACACTTTGTCGTCACATTTATTGCATAATATTTCAACTTTCTAAAAATGGATCTCTCTTCCTGAACTAAGATTTTAGATCCACCAAATAATGTCTTATCACTGTTAGTTTAGCATGGGTAAGTCTGAGTGTTATCAGGCGTTGCAACTTCTTTTGCAATCACTTAAATTACAGATAATCATATTCATACAGTTCAACAAAATATTATAATATATATATATATATACGTACATATTTTATACATATATATATATATGTATAAAATATGTACGTATATATATTTTTTTCCTTCTTTACTTTTTTTGGGGGGGGGGGGAGGGGGAATGCTGTATTGCTTTCAGAATTAAATGAAAACAAGTTTAGCACCAAATGAACTTTTTTTTCGGAAAGTTGTACCGGAACGGCATTCCGGCACTAGTTTGATTATGTTCACATGTGGTAAAAGATCTATTGGGGGCTGAAGTAATAGAAGTACCTTTTTAAAAATTTCATTTTGAAAAATCAGTATTGAGGTATTGTCACTGGGGTTGTTATTTTTATCCAGACCCGTCATTTCGAATTCTTCTATGGGAGGGGCAGGGACGTAAAGAAAGTACACTCAATGCAAAATCACCCCCATTGACGTGTAAAAACATCAATTTTTCAAAGCCAGGAGGAGGGAGGGGCATTTTCCCCCACTTTGACCCCTCTAAATGAAGTGCCTGTTAGTAACATTTTTTTCTGCATACAATGTTTTGTTTTCATGGTCGTTTCTAAATGGGAAATGTTAAGAAAAAAAAATTGTGAAAAAGCGGCATCTGTATTATGTAATGAGGGCGAAAACAGTGTCTTGTATTAAGTTCTTCTGCATGTAAAAACATCAATTTTTCAAAGCCAGGAGGATTGAGCGGCATTTTCCCCCACTTTGACCCCTCTATAAATGAAGGGCCTGTTAGTAAAAAAAAATTTCTGCACACAATGTTTTTGTTTTCATGGTCGTTTCTAAATGGGAAATGTTAAGAAAAAAAAATTGTGAAAAAGCGACATCTGTATTATATAATGAGGGCGAATAGCACGGCAGATTAGTACCAAGGGCGGATCCATTTTCTGATTTCGGAGGGGGAGGGTGGAGGTGGAATCATTATCGCAAAGGGATTTTGCGGCGCCAAAGTGCAATAATCTGGCACGAACAGAGCCCAATGATCCCTCTCTGAATCCCCGATAGAGAACAATTCATGTAATGCTTAAATGTGTGCTGCTCACTGCTCATGCTAAATTTTGGACATGGCTTAAAATGCATTTTCTGACATTTGTAATATCATTTCTGGGATGCTAATTCTATATCAATTTCAAATTTCGTATAGAAATTTCGTATTTCGGTTGATAGCTCATTTCAGGCTTCGATAAATTTAATCAAGAAGAAATGAAGTATTGAAATAGGGCAAAAGGAATAATTTTTAGAATACTATAAAAAGCTTGTGATAACTGTAAACATGGCCGTCTTGCTGTAGACGGTAAGAATTGAAAACCTATTTTTTAACATTAAAAAATGTAGTAAAATTCAAATCAGCTCTTATTAAACAGGAATGACTTGTCGAAAAAAAGTGCCCCCCGAATTCGATCAAAAAGCATAATATGAGTATGCTCGACATATGTCTAATGAGAAGAAGCTGTAGGCATCGTAAATATGAAAAAGATAAAATATCTGTATCTAAATTTGATTTATGGCTCCAGACAAAATTTGCCGAATAAGGACATTTTTCGGGAGGTCTTAGTACCTTTCGTGACCTTTCATCGGGACTTGAATAGTGATAAATATTTTTAAAATTCTCCATAACATGTTTATAATGCTAAATATGCATGATTTTTCAGCAAATTACACTCAGCATTAGACATCAATAATCATTTTTGTTGACGTCATGAGCGTTGCGTGTGTCTTATCTCCGCGAGAATAACTATAGAAAGTAACTGTAACCATGTTTTCTTTCTCTTTGATAACAAACTATGGAAGGAAGATGTTATATTTTTCTTCGGAGATAAACAAAATGACTTTTTTCGAATTCCACGTTAGTTGAAAAGTTAAGTTTTTAAATATATATTCAATATACAACTACCTTCAAGTGAAATATGGCTGAAGGATTTAAAAATAGTGAAGTAAAACTTCCAGATGTTGAAAATGAATCGCCAGAACCTAGTGCGAACAATAATGAAAATGTAGCCAACTGGTCTTACTATCATAATCATGCTAATGAATACTCGTTGGATATGTCTTACTTATATCTAGACGGCTTAACACTTCATCATAATTTGAATATCTTTAAAAATTCAGTAGAAGATGATGATGAAAGTACTTCAAATGGAGAAGTGCATTTCTTGTATCTTCAGCATAATCGAATGGATTTCATTCCACAAAACATCAACAAATTTAAGAACTTGAAACATGTTGATCTTAGTAATAACCTTCTTACAGAAATTAATGAAGCTGTATTTGAATTAAAGAGGTTGACTATTTTGATAGCGCGCAACAACTTTCTAAATGATTATTCATTACCCAAAAAATTAGGCATGCTACAGAATTTAGAAGAACTAAATTTGAGTGGAAATTCATTCAAAACAATTCCTCCTGAAATAATAGACACAAAAAGTTTGAAAGCCTTGTATATGGGAGGTAATCAACTAGAAGAGTTGCCACGGGATATCTGGAAACTGGAAAAGTAATGTAGATTATTTTTATAAGATTTCTTTGTATTTTTCACTTTTTATATGAAATTAAGCGTTGACTTGCTTTGTATTTGTGTGTCTAATTAAAATTTTTGTTTAGGTACTAAGCTTGCTTATCAGCTTGTGTAAAGGGAATAATTTTAACTAAGAGTGGGCAGTGTCGTTCTTTTTAATGATCCGTTCATCAGAGAATTGTTCATTTATTTTATCCGTTCATTCAACTCATTCATATGAACGATTGCGTGCATATAAAGTTGCAGGTGATCTCTCTGCCCAACATACTCACGTACATTCGAAATATTTCATCAGATCTGCACCGTGAGAAATTAGTTTAAATTAATGTTTTGGATTCTGTGTTGTGCAAGAAATGTAAAATTTTAGTTTCGTGTTAGCACGAAATCTCGTTAAACGAGGGTTTCTGTAAATTAGCCCGTTGTATTAGACGGAAACTGTGCTGAAAAAAGCCGCGTTTTGTTTAAAAAGGACTACCTAAACAAAAGCAAAGTTTTTGGGTGACAAAACATTGTTGTCTTTTTTTACAAAGTTAAAATAACTGAAGAACCCAAATCTGAAGGAAACATATTCCGAGTTCCTGTATCAGACTCTGAGACTGCGACGTTCTCATCCATCTCCAATTTTTCTACAACTGAAAATAATCAGTCTGTGAGTATTTATCAATGTCCAAATTGAATTCATAAAATATTTAACGTTTAATTAGATTTTCGCTGCATTTTTAAGTGAAGTTTTAATAGTTTATTTCTGCATACAAGATGCATGTGTCAAATGAAATTAACCTTCTTTACGAAGATATCAGTGCATAAAATCTGAAAAAGTTTAGTGACCGGCGTAAGAAGCTATTATCTTAATTTTTAATTTATTTTAATTTATATGCAATACCTTTTTAGCTATGTCAGTTAGTTGATTTTTTATTACGACTTTTATGCTTAAAACAATCCTTCATTTCAGGCCCAGATCTATACCTTTTGGGTTCCACTACTAATATGAACAAGCCCTATACATGTTTTCAACTCGTATCTGAGATGCCCATTTTATTCAAGGTCGCTATGTAAATTTGAACAGGATTGAAACTTTTTTTCAGCACATTCAATGTTCACCGTTAGAACAGGAAATGTCATACTATCCCTTTACGGCTTTTACAGGAGGAATCTCTGAGGTCAAACCAAATGATTTACTTTAATTATTATTATTTTAATTAAAGGTAACCTAAGTTTAAGAAAACTGCCTTACGTGAGACTACGTAATCTATGGTTGCCGTTTCTAAAAATTTAGGGCTGACAATTATTTAAAACAAGAGAAATTAAAATTGGTTATTTCAATAATTTTTGTATGCAATTTTGAATCTTTTACAGGGGGGAGGGCAGAGTTTCTCATAGTTTTTGAAAATTTCAGAGTGTCTTCAAAAAATTTTACTTGTGTCCAGTCTCACCCCTGGCCATATCCCCCATAAAATTAAATCCTGTATCCGCCCCTGCTGTCAACCATGACATCTATTCAAAAGAAAGCGGTGTATTCTTTCAAAAAAAAATTTTTTTCCAGCTACAGCACTGTATACATACATATACTATTACCAATATACCATGTATAATGAAAAAAGTAACAATAAATATTTTGGTAGCTCAGTCGGAGTATCGAATAACTTAATTTAAAAAGACTCACCTAAATATTAGGGAGCTGCAAAAATAATTCCAGAATACTAATGAGAGCAGAAAAAAATGTAACACTTTTTTAAATGGGTAAAAAATTAGGCAATAATAATGTAAAATGAGAGACTTGGAAGCTGCCAAATTCAAAATAAAGCCAAATCAGTATAGATGGTACAGTGCCCGCCACAAATAAAATCACTGGATTATAAACTCAGCCACAAAATTAAATAAAATTTGAAAGAACCGAATCATTAGTATATCGAAACATGTTAGAATTATCCTTTAATAGAATCAACTGCGCTGTTTTATAAAATCAAACATTTGAAGAGCATTTGTTAAAAAAGGAAAAGACGAAAAGTAATAGCTTTTTCTTCTTTCTTGCTTAGTTTTACCGCTTTAGCTTTGGCATAGTTTTGGGCAGTTTAAGAGAGTTTTGGAGACTTTTGAACAGTTTTAGACTGTTTTGGACGGTAAAACCCACCTGTCCTGTCCTAAACCAGTTTTGGACAGTCCAAAACCCAACCCTGCTTGGAAAAATGCTACGTCTTGGAAAGTGGTATGTCTTTTTTTTTGAAGCAAAATCTATGTCTGATGTTCCCTCTGTTTGGCTTGGAACTCATCTGTAAACAATATTTGATAGTGACCTATGTTGTAAATCAGCGGTTTCCAACTTGTAAGCATTTAAATTCCGCAAGTAAAACCAAAGGCTAATTGGCAGGCCACATAAGTATAGCCATAACCAAAATACTTTTATTACAAAATGAAGAAGATAAAAAAACTTTTTCAAAAATACATGATGTGTGGAAAAACTGAAGTTGTAGTCTTGCAACAAAGGAAAACAATGTCACTTCAAGCCCTGTTGATCAAAAGCTCAATGATTCGCGCAGAACATGCTCTTGAATTTTGGAAATGTCTCTTATAGTCTGTAAAGTATAGTGTTATTATTAGACAGCATTTGTAACCAATATGGATTTTCTGAAAAACTATATTTCTTGCTTACAAACATGATTTTTAATTGTACAAATTATTTTACCAAAAGTCTTCGCTGGTCGCAGAAATTGAGCTCACATTCTGCAGTTAGAAAACCCTGGTGTAAAACATTAGAAATTAAAATAGTGGAAAATTTAATGTCCAAGTGTTTTCATTTTTCTAAGCAGTATATTTTCTCAAAAAATAGTACTAGTTAATATTAAGTAGTAAATATATATATATGTGTGTGTGTATGTTTGTAGGCCAAAGGACTCCATGAACTTAACAGTAACTGTACTGAAAATCGCCACGAGCAGAATGGAAGGTAAAATGACTAGGAGAACAATGTAAGACGCGAACGAAAGATGTTTGTAGTGTTAAGACGACCCTAGACACCAAACTGAAATGATTGTTTTTTTTTTTTTTTTCGTATTTTGTGATGTGAGTGTTTCTGTATATGTTCATACGGTTCTTTTTGTGAACATTAAATGTGTTTTGTTCACTATTCTTCATTTTAATTGGGACAATTCCTATATATATATATATATATATGTATATATATATATAATAATAATAAAAAAGTGAAAAATATTGAAAAGACCACACCAAAAGCCCATAGATGCGCAACGCAGCAAAACTAAAAAGCCAAGTAAATATAAAATTAAGCAAACAAAATTACAAATATAAATAACAAATGATGATAAAAAGGAAAAATGCAAACAGCTATTAAGTAGGAATAGATAAAGAGTGAATCCAGAGCTCATCAGCCGTCGAGGATTCATTAATTATGGTCAAAAGACCAAAATTTTAACTATGAACTAGAAGAGAATGTTTAAGCTCCAGTACATGTAATAAAGAGTAACAATGGGCAAACGCACCACTTGCTACGCTAAAAACAATAAACTAGAGCTCAAACCTAAAGGTTTGAGCTCTAGTTTATTGTTATATATATATATATATATATATATATATATATATATATATATTACTACTTTGCGTTACGATTTTTTGTCTCTGGTTACTGTGTCACATTTAAATGAGTTAGTAATAATAAGGGTAATATATATATCAAAAGATTTAAGGTAATTTGAAAACTATATTTAAATTTAATATATGGTTGCTTTCTGTTACATTAAATTACTTTGAATATGATTAAATTAGTAAGAAACATTTTGAATTAATTTTGAACTATAGTATATAGTACCTTTCGTTCATTATTAAAAAAATATACATATATTTTACCAATTACCGAACATTTAAATTTGTTTACTATTCAGTTGCAAAATATTAAGTATCTGGCCAAACTGAATATTTGATTTGTCTGCCGAATATGCAGTATACTTTGTGAATACTAACCCAATATCCAGTGCATGTCTATATATCAGCAAATTTTAAATACTTGCCGAACTTTCAAAAAGATTTGGCTCATAATATGAGCATCATTTTTCAGGGTTGCAAAAATATTACGTTAAGTCACAATACCTTTTTATTGAAAAAATATCTACTAGGTAGTTATTTTGTTTCAAATTTTTGCTAGAAATGATACATATTAACCATTGTAAATTTACAAATCCAGCTGTAAATTGGTTTTTCTACCTTAAGTTTTAAACGAAAAGAGTTACATTAACCAGCTGTGAAAGTTCCATTAATCACTATAGAATGACCAGTTTATTTATTTATTTAATTTTAATTTTGAATAAAATTCAGCAATTTTAAGTTTAAAGTGTTTTTTTTTTTTTTTGCAGAGTATTTTTTGTTGGTCATGAATTACATATTACAGATTTTGTTTTAATGCTGTTTTATTTTGTTTCATGTATCATATATATAAACTCTCTTTTCTAATTCAGATTAGAAACATTATATCTTGGTGGCAACAATCTGAAGGACATTCCTGCCGAAATGGGAAGGTTACACTTTCTCAGGTCTCTAGTTCTATGTGAAAATCAACTGCAGAGTTTGCCTTCTACTATCTCACACCTAAGAAGATTGCGTTCCCTATCTTTACATAATAATCAGCTAACCACTTTGCCTCCAGAAATTGTTACTCTTAAAGGACTTGTTGAAGTAATAATTTTCTTCCTGAAATTTAATAATCTTTATTGTTCCAAGCAATTATTGCCTTTCAGGTTAAACTGAAATTTTAAAATTAATTTAATTGTAATGATATTCTTTTTGCAGTCAAACTTCATTTAGGTTACATCCAGATTTCACAACATTCCAGATATGACATTAATTTTTCCCATTTCCAAACTTTTGGTAAATAATCTTAATGTCAAGTGGCTCAGGGTTTCACGATCAGTGTTATATTTCAAAATCTGCTTACCCTGACAGCTCGGGTTGCTTTGACAGGCTCGATCTTTTTTTATCAATTGAAATATATTCAGTAAAATAATGAGAACATCTAGAAAACTTTATTGTTAAAATTTCTGGCAAGTAATAAAGACGTGTGTTTAGACCCCATACATGCCACCTCAAGAATGGCAGGATGTGTACAGGTACACAAGCTCTGAAAATAAGATTTTATCCTTTGACATGAAGGATAATAGCAATTAATTCAACTCAGATGATTTTTAAAACTGGGGAGGAAGCAGGAGAAGAGAAAGACCATCCCGTCAGCTGTCCTGTTTGGTCATTTTAAGCTGCTCCCATGAGAGACAGAGATTTTTAGAGAATAACATCAAGAACCTTAGATTGACAACTAACACACAACCCTAAAATAAAGAAAAGAATTAAGAAGTGTTCTTCCATGTTCGAAAGGTGAGGGGTTAGCTGTCAGAATCTAATTAGATTGTTGTCAAAAGGGAAGAATTGGGTTTTCTCGCGGATAATTACAGGAAGCACCGTTTTTATGCAGTTAAAAATAAACTGCGTTAAATGTACGAATGTTTTTATTTTTATTCCAGAAGAAAGCAAATCCTTTTATTGTGAAGTGTTTTAGTGTGAATTAATGTTTTTTCCCTATGACTATAACTTTGTCTGACAATAAGTCAAAACTGTGTTAATTGAATCCAATTAATAGCAAAAGTATTTTATAATTAATTCAATCTTTAATTTTATCGGAAAAAAAATTTAAAATTATTCTGGTTAAGACTCTTCTCTAAGTGATAACAAGGTTTAACTGTATTACATTTTTTAATAGCTGCTATTATGGTGCATATGTATAACAAGTTTTATTTTGAAATTTGATTGTTTTAACTCCCTAAGCTTTTCTTTTTCATTTAGTATCATGATAATGTCTTATAGTGATGGGCATAATCGAGATCTTTTGATAATCGAGATCTCGGGAATCGAGTACTTCTGATAATCGAGTGATTGATAATCGAGATCTTTTGAAATCGAGAACTCGAGCGATTGACTTCTCGAGATCTTCCGAATCGAGTACTCGAGCGATTGACTTCTCGAGATCTTTGAAATCGAGTTCTCGAGCGATTGACTTCTTGAGATCTTTTGAATCGAGTACTCGAGCGACTGACTTCACGAGATCTTTTGAATCGAATACTCGAGCGATTGACTTCTCGAGATCTTTTGAATCGAGATCTCGAGATGTTTTGAATCGAGATCTCGAGATGTTTCAAATCGAGATCTCTAGATGTTTCAAATCGAGATCTCTAGATGTTTCAAATCGAGATCTCGAGACGTTCGAATCGAGTACTCGAGTAGTTCATTTTCTGAGCCTTTCCAAAATTGAGTTGACTGCTACGGGGGTGCCCACTAAAAGGGGGTGGGGCATGGCGCAGCCTGTGCAACTAAAATTTTTAGAGCCGGTTTTTTGAGAGGGTTTTTTAAATCTCATTTTCCGAAGTGGGGGAGGGGGTCCATGGCGCAGCCTGCGAAACCGAAATTTTTAGAAGCGTTTTTTTTTTTTGAGATTTTTTTTTTTTTAAATCTCATTTCGGGAGGGGGGGGGGAGAGCTTTTTCTAGACGGATGCTCCGTAACATTTGAGAGGGTGCGCCATCGCCCTGCGAAAGGGGGGAGGTGGACTCCCTTGACTACAGTTGAATTCCCGAGTTGTTTTGGCTGGGGTGCGCTCGAGATAGGAATGTGACATTTAGCCTACCATTTAGGGGTATAATAAGGGATGAACCCTCCTGGCTTTTAGAAGTTTTAGGTTAAATTGGGGGGTATTGACACCCCTTTTAGAAAGGGGATCAATACCACTGCCCCCAAATTCCATGAAAAATTCTAGTTTTTACATTTAAGTGGGTCTAGTTTCTTGTTGTTTTCCGATAAAATGAGCAGATACACCTTTTGTCCCCTTACCCTCCGGTAAAGTTCGAAATGCAAGCTTGTTTTAGGGGGTCGATTCGCTAGATTTTATTCTTCATTTTGGGGGTCGCAATCCTTGGGGGATGCAGGTTTGACTAAATTCCCTGTTAGCTTGTCAAAAACTAGGAGCTCGGCATTTGGACGACTGAGTGATTTATTCGAACGGTTATGCATTTGAACTAATGATTTTCAGTTATCACGTGATTATTTCGAATGGTTTCAGGCTCTCAAACACGAAGTTAATAATGTAAACAAGTAGGGGAATAGTTGCTCTGCGCAAAAGTACTCATTCTTTCCTAGTTTATAGCTTTGCTTTTTTTTTTTTTTTTGATGTTCTTGTTGAGAGTAGTTAAGTATATTTATCTGACTAATACATGAGGAGGGAGGGTAAAATATTTCTGATTGCGTTTTCCAGAGGGTTGGGATTCCCGACGCATTGAAAAGTGTACAAGTGTGGCTTGAAGTGCATTGAAGTTCATGATTATTTTTTTTCTTTCTTGATCCGCTCTTTTTTATTTTTCTTTTTCATTCATCGACTTTAGGTATATGCAATAACAGTAAAAGTGTTGGGAGTGAAGTTGAAATGTTTCTGAGTGCATTAAAAAGAAATATTGAAGTTTGTCGCGTGGGATTAATTTTAGCTTCCACTCTTCGGCCCAATTTTTAAATAAAAATTACATTTTATAGATTTTTTTTTTTTGAAATTCCATACGCAAGTTATTTGTGACTTCTGTGTGCGTAGCATTTATTTTCGCGTGGGTAGTTAAATTTAAGTATTTTGCTTGTTTTACTCGCTTCTGTTTATGTCATATTCCTTATAGTTTCGTAAATGTTGATTAGTATATTTACTCAACTTAAAAATTTTCAGTCAATTAATGTGCTGATTTTATGGGTTTTTTTTTTTTTTTGTAAAGTTGAGGCAAAACTGCTGAAAATGCTTAGGCTCGCAACGATCCATTTCGGAACTTGAGGTTCCGTAGCTACGTTTCATTTTCCGTGCGCTGGTCCTCAAAAAGGTTAAAATTGATTGTCAAGTTTCTCTGAAAAGCAGATTACGTATTCGGATTTCAAATCATCCGAGATGCTCCATAACCGAGCATTCCACAACAAACAATATATTATACAAGGGAGAGCACGGGGGAGGGGGGTAAATGGCGCAGATCGCGCCATTGAAGTTTTGAAGAGGAGAGGGTAACTTAAGCGGGCTTTAATTTATTTTAGGGGGTTCAACGTCGCATTTGAGGGATGAGTGTCATCGCCATGGGGGGGGGGGGGGCACCACTGCATTATAAACACCTTGTGTTTAAACATTTCATAAACGTTTTAACATGGCTGCCACAGCGTTAACAATCGCTTCAAAACGTTTACTCAACGAAGTGTGCTCTCTGAGTAACCCCATTCGAAAAAAAGCAGAAGCAATTATTTGATTCTAAAACATTATAGAATGACAGGGGTGTCCGTCCGTCCCTGTGAGCAATGGCGAGCTTTTTATGACAATCCCCCCCCTCCCCTAAGAAACGATAATCCGAAAAAGGGCTAAGACTACATTACATTTTTAATTACACGGTTTGTACCATACCGGTCAAGGGGGCCCATATGCAAAAATTTTAAGGGGGGAGGGGCTCAGATATTTTCCCCATGGTTTAATAGGATATTTTCCCCATAGCAACCGATTTCAGTACAGATTAAGAGTTATTAAAATTTGACATTTTTAATAACTTATTGATTAATTGCTGGAGAAGAAATGATTTTACATTTTTGCAAAAAAAAAAAAAAAAAAACTAAAAGCAAGGATGTCCTAATTTCAAAGTAGAGGGAGGGGGCTTGAGCCCCCACTTTCTCCCCCTCCCTATATGGAAGCCCTTGATACCAGTTTAATATATTTTTAAGTTTAACAACTCTGAAGTCTAAACCTGCTAGTGTCGCCCAACGACTTGCCCATATTATCATTATCCCTCACTTTTTAATAAAAATTGTACATACGTACGTATTTAATCTTAATAACTGTCAAGTTCAAAACAGTATGGAAAGCGTTTCTCTATCCTTTGTTTCAAGATTTCACCACCGGATCACACCAGGGGCGGATACAGAAAACCACTTGAAGGGGGTGGGGGTTATGTTGAAGAAAGCCCTCCCCCATGAACGAAATTCCCGTTTTAAGTACGAAAAAATTCTGAAACTTTTTTGGGGGTCAATAAAAAGCCCCAAATCGGTCAGGAATAAGGCACATAATTTGGGATAAACGTTGCAAATTAATTTCATAAGCAATAAAAGAAAATAGTAGTTCAAATATTTTCTTTGAAAAATAATTGATGTATTGAAAAGATAAGATACTGTCATCGTTTGCATTTTATGCATAAATTATTTGAACACAATGTGTACGAATACTATTTTCGAGAGTTCAGGGGGGGGGTCATGACCCCCACGACCCTCCATTGTATCCGCCACTCACACAACACATGCCCCTCCATAAATCCGCTCATATGATAATTAACAATTTTCGTTCTAAAAATATCGTTCGATTATTAAGGAATCTCTCAATTATCGAAAATTCGAAGCCAAACATTCAACTATTACCCTATTCGAATAAAGCAAGAAAAAAGCAATCATTCGATTTTAAAAATCATTCCAAATCTATCCATTCCTAGAGCAAAGGGCACCACCTATGAAGCTCTTCCCCCCAAGTGCACAACCCCCAAAAGAGACAAAATCCCCTGAAAATTACAATCCCGCATTTTACGTCAAGCCCCCCCCCCCCCCTCCCCTCTTATTTGCACCCATAGGAATGAATTACACGAGAAGTTAACCACTTGTTTTATTACGAAATAACTAAGTACCTTTGTGCCGAGAAGTAACATGAAATAACAAACGTTTTGTATCCCAAATATACAGAGTACTGCAGATATGTGTTTTGGAGTTTTAAGGTACCCTTTTTTCAACAAAATAGTAAGCTTTTACATATAAGGGGCCATTCCTTTGTTACATATGGATGATTTTGGCCATTTTTGATCGCTTCCCCCCATGTAAGGGTACGTAAGGTTTTTCAAACCCCTCCCCCTATTCTTACGTAAGATTCCATTTCGTTTTTCGAAATAATGAAATAACTAATCTAATATCACTGGAATCGAAATTTAATTCACTATTATTAAATTAAACCTTTTTGTGTGAAGAAATATTTACTAAAAAGTTGGAATCTAGGCTGAATGTGTTTTCGACATTTTTTTGTATATGATGCGATAGTAGTTAAAAATAAAACATGCCATACATAGTGCAATTCTTTTATTATGTTTTACATTATTAATTCTTCGTAAAACAAATAAAAAACAGTCATCCTAATACGTTTTTATTTTCCAGACGCAAATGAAACATCGGCTTGGAAAATACTGCGTAAGAATGCGTTTGAACCCCCCCCCCCCAAGTATGTAGACATTTTTCCAACCCCACCCCCTCGGGACCCTTACGTAATTAATGAATGGTCCATAAAGACATCCAGTAATGTCCTTACATCCACAATCTCACTATTTTGCGTTGAAAAAAGGGTTCCTTGAAACCCCGAAACATGTGTCTGCAGTGATCTGTATATTTGCGCTCTAAAATGTTTGTTATTGCCTATTACACTTGTATCATTACCCAATCGTATAGTCGAAGGTGAACGTAAGGGGGAAGACATCCCCTCAGGTTTTCAACTTAAGTATTCCCCCTTTTTACCTGAACTATACTTTTAAGGCCTCTCAAGTTAGAACCTTATAAGCGCCTCCAACCTTTACTTCCACCACCGGGACACACAACACATGTCTCCCATAGACCCGTCCATGTGTTCATTCATTAACACCTTTCGCTCAAAACATATCATTAGAGTACCAAGCATTCCCAAAGAATCATTTGATAATCAAGCATTCAACAGTATGCATTCAATTATAACACTATTCGAATGAAACATTCGAAAGGCAATTATTTGATTTTAATACCATTTAGATCGCAAGGGTACCTATTCCTCAAGTGTGCTGGCACACTTTTTAAAATTAGGGATCCTCTCTCCCCCTCAAGAAGGACACTCCCTAAAAAAGTCTAACGTCCATTAGGAATTTCAATGGCGCAGTCTGCGCAATGACCCACCTCCCCTGTGGGCTCCTCAGCGCAGCCCGTCTTTCTGGGGGAAGGATTAAAAGGTTTCAATGCAAATTTTTTCGGAAGACAGAAAAAAACCATGCTCATTCATGAGTAAAATCATTAACTTTTCAAAGCCAGCCCTTCGACCGCCTAAATGACGGATCCGCCCCTGCAACTAAAACACTTCAGAAGCAAGGGTGCCCACCCGCCCTGAGGTCAAGCCCCCCCCCCCCCACCCTCAATATCGCAGAGACCTCCCCCCAGCAAATGAGAAAAATACCCCTTAAAACACCCCCCCCCCCCCAAAAATGTCAAATGTCTGCGCCATGACGCCCCCCCTCCATAGGTGGGCACCCTTGTCAGAAGTCAACTATATTGAGAGGTTCATTCGATTATGAAATCGATCGAAGAATACACTGCTCGAGTGATTGACATCTCGAGAACTCAAGATCTCGAGAACTCAACATCTCGAGAAGTTCAAAGCGAGAACTCGAGCAGTTGATCGCTCGAGTTCTCAGAAAGTGATAATCGAGAACTCGAGAAGTTCATCGCTCGAGAACTCGAAAAGTGATAATCGAGAACTCGAGAAGTTCATCGCTCGAGAACTCGAGATACGATAATCGAGAACTCGTGGTAATCGAGTTCTCGAATGATCTTGAATAATCGAGTGATTCGATTATGAGAACTCGATTATGCCCATCACTAATGTCTTATCATTACTGACTAAAATATAGAATATTTCATATTTATCATGGAAGAAACTTTCCTTCATAAAAGTTTTTGGATCACGTTTTGTCACCTTGTCTGTGTTTGTTGCAGTGGTGCTGTCAAAGAGGGACTGTGCCCCCTACTTTAACTTTGCTCTAGCGTTTGCTCATTTTTTAAAGTTTTAACGCAAGCATCCCCCCCACTTTTTCATTTCATTGTCACATACACATGTCTATAAGTGTCCTCCCTCCTTTTTTAAAACGTTGTGCCATTACTAGTGAAGGCCAATTATGGACTGATTTTATTATACTGTGTATCAGTATTTTTATAAATATCATGGGACAAAACTTGTTACGCTCACAGAAACAATAATAAAATTATCGCTTTTACAAGAGTTGATTTAAAAAATCAGCATATCAAAGAAATAATTTTTAAAAGTCTCTTTCACAAAAATCTGCATATTTAAATTGTAAACTTATTGCTCTTGTTAAATTAAAATTTACATTTGAAATGGAATGCTGAGCTGATTAATTCAAACATCATACAGTGTGACATTTCCATAGTATTTTTAACATATTTTTATCCTTTTTTTCATTTGTATGTGCAAAATAAGCAGATACCTACAAAAATTGTAAAATCTTGGAAGCCAAATAAAATATTTTAAGCTGACAAAGTATTTCTCAAGGTATATAGGAAAATTCAGCATAACATGGCTCTTAAAGGCTTCTTCTGGCAAAACTCAACCAAAATTAACTAAGATTTATTTTAGTCATCTGGGCTACCAGTTGCCCAGGATATGTTGGACTGTGAAAATGTATGTAATGAAGCTTTAACACATTGTATGTAATTTTGCAGCAGTTTTTGAGCACTGCTGCAAAATTACTTACAATGTCAATGTTTCTGTTTTGGTATTTTTCTAATTGGCTTTTTAAATTATACACAATACAAAGCCAATTGAGCTAAAAAAACATATTTTTTTTTAATATCTCTCCCTCTCTCAAAAGTTGCATTTGAAATAAACATTGTTCTAGTGCAAATTTGCTGATGTAATTTACTGCTGTACAGGGCATTCACACACCTGGAAAATCATGGACTTTTACCATGATCACAAAAATTAGTCATGCAAAATCAGAATTTTCAGCAAAAAATGTTCAAAAATCATGCAAATTACATCTAAATTCAGATGCTCTTTTTGATATTGGAAAAATATTGTTAAAAGTGAAGCTTAGAGTGCAATGTTTGAAATGCAGTAAAGCATCGTTTGTAGGTCTTTTTTTACTTCAACAAACTGACTTGAAACAACATATAAGGTATGTTCGGGTAATAAGGCCTACCTAAGGGAGATTTGGAATAAAATGGAAAGAAAAGGATCCGAATCTGCAAATTGCAAATTTAATTAAAGTATCATTCAATTACTACATGAAAATAACAAAAAACGGCCTTTCTTGCCGAAAACAAACATAAAATTAATTATTTAAAAAAACCTTGCAATTAGGCCTTATTATACTACGGTAGGGTAATAAGGCCTAATATTTTAACACTCGTAAATAATCAAATTAAGCTATTAACATTGGTAATTGAGATCATTTGTAATATCCTTAAGCATTACTCATGCTGAAAATCTTCAAAATAACAAAAAAAAAAAAAAAAAAAAAACAGCCGTCAGGGCACTCAAAAATATCTTCGTCATCGGCTGTCAAACCGACGCATTGCTCATGATACCACCTGTTGCATTTTGAACAGGGCCTCATGTCAATCATTTTATCCTCCTCACAAGCGTGACAGTACCAACTAGCATAGTTTTTTTTTTTGGTATTTTCTTTATCGTCTTTCTTTGAGGGTTGACGTCATTTTTTGCTTTTTTCTCCTTTCTATATTCTTCAAACAGTTTTTCGGTGACTTTAATTCCTCGATAATTAATAGATTTTCTTCTTAAAATTGATGTTTTTTCAGTATTTTTCACTGGAGTACGCATAAGCTCCTGAAATGCTTTTCTTTTTAGTTGAGCAGATGGTACATTGTCCTCTTCATCGTCCAAACTATAACCGTAAACCATGCCGTACGTCGTTCCGGGAGGTTTGTTTGGGGTACAGTTAATTATTTCATCTTGTGCTGTCGATGTGGAAGGCCTTGGGGTTATTGGCGTGAGAGAGGTGCGAGGTTGCGAATTTTTTTCTTGAAATTTGTCAGCTTCGGGAGCTGGAATTTCTGTTAATACAGACTGAGCAAAAGCTGTTTCTGAAATAGCCTGTGGATTCAAAGGGTACAAACCAGTGGCTTTAAAACCGCTTGTAATGTTACTATGTGTCATGCATTTAGACCAGACACTTAAAAGAATAACATTAAACCGTGCCTTGGTGAGC
This sequence comes from Uloborus diversus, assembly GCF_026930045.1. Taxonomy (NCBI): domain Eukaryota; kingdom Metazoa; phylum Arthropoda; class Arachnida; order Araneae; family Uloboridae; genus Uloborus; species Uloborus diversus. The sequence continues at coordinate 104,810,356 of NC_072738.1, read as the reverse complement.
TTTCTGTCTGGGTTTCGTTCCATAAATGATAAAACTTCTGCATCCCAGTGGTGTTCAAATGATTGATAGACTGCTTTATCAAGGGGTTGGAGTTCATGAGTGGTGTTCGAAGGTAAACAGTATAAAGATATATCGAGAGAATCAGCGACTTCAACGATTGTTAAGTCTAGGTGACAAGCCGTTCCATCAAATATTAAAAGGGACTTTCCTGCTCTTTTAAATCTAGATAGGTGCTTTAGAAATTCTGTAAAAAGTTCATTAGTCATATAACCCTTTGTAGATTTTTCTACCAAAGAACCCGGTGGCAAAAGGTCATATAATTCTGCCTTCAACCGTTTGCCTTTAAATATTATCATTGGTGGTATAGCAGTACCAAGTGCATTTACACATCAAGCTATTGTGACACTTTCGGCGTGTTCCGAAGACTGTAAATGCCCTCTTTTAGTCCCCTTCTTTGCCAAAACAGTCTGCTGGTGGTGAATTGTGAGACGTCAGCCTTTCTCATCCATTTTGTATATTCTTTCAGGATGATTTCTCAAGTCCAGGTTATCATAAATTTCATTCAGTCTGTTAAAGTGATCATTAACGATAAATTTGTTAAGCTTTTGAGCTCTGGCCGGGTTCATAAATTGAACTTTTCGTCTAGATATTTCCGGGTGTCTTTTCATAAATGCTTTAAACCAGGGGCGGCAAATAGGGGGGTCAAGAGGGGGCGGTCGCACCCCCAAATTTTTTGAGCAAAATGACAGAAAATGGGTGTTTTCAATTTATGTAAGTCGGAAATCAATGTTCATTAAAAAAATCTCGCTGGTTCTCAGTAACTATTTGATGAAACTCGACACATTCCCAGACAAAAAAAAGTGTTTTTCGTTATTTGGATGATGACTTAGAAATTCACGAAGTATTTTTCGGCCTTTTCACGACTAAATATTTCATACTTGTGTGCCCAGTGTAACGATGGTATGTCCAATATGAGAGGCTCGTGCAAAGTGGTGTGGCTGCATGGTTTTCTCAAGAAAATTCCTTGATATTTTACATTCACTTTTACGCTCATTTTTTAAGTGTATATTTATTTAATGAGTGTTCGTCGCTTTCTTTTGCTAGAAACACGTTTCAGCTGCTCAATGCATTACCTGCTTTCATAGAAATTTCTTAAAAATGCATGTGCTTATTGAACAAAAAAAAAACATATCAACAAATACCTTTTATTGGGCTCTATAGTTATGCAATCTCGGAGTGACACAAGATGGTCTTCCAGAGTTAAAAAAATAAAAACCTTTCTCTAAAACTTCAAAGCAGTGATTTGACGACTGTGAGAATTATTGCAGGGGTCTGTCCAGGATTTTTCACAGGGTCCGTTTTTTGTGAAAAATCAAATAATTTTGTGAAAAGTGAATTAATTTTGTGAAAAATCAAAAAATTTCACAAAAAAATTTTTTTTTTTTTTTCTTTTTGTTGAAACGAAATTTTAGAATTTAGAGATGGTACAAACTGCATCAATTAAACTTAAAGTTGAGTGTTTTCCTCTTCTACGTGGAGAAAATCATTCTGGATTTTCTTTACTAATATTTGGCGGGGGGGGGGGGGGGGGCATCGCTCTTTCAAGTATCAATATTTATCTACCATTCTACATTATGTTAATTTATACTAGATATATTTCTGTACAGTACTTAAACTAATTCTAACAAAAATATAAATAAATAAAATAAAATTCAGAATAGGGTTCAGCATTCAACTTTTTGACCCAAGACACTCTTAAAAAGCACAGAATTTCGTTTAAAACTTATAAATTCCGTGATTTAAACAAAAATAAAAAGATATTTCAATTGTTTACCTCTTAACAAAGCGTAATAATCATTAAAAATTCGAAAAATCGGATTCCCACAGCGGATGCAAAGAGATCGCAATTCTCAAAGTGAAGGCATCAGAAGTATAAAAACGGCTTCTAAAAGAAATATTTTTGATAAAATCATTTTAAAATTGCATTTTAGAGTCCTATGATAAACATATCATTAATATCTGTGGACACAGTTGACCCAAAAAATAAAATTAAATAAACCATCTACTTAGCATTTTAATTTTTGACTCGTAACAGAAAATGGAATTTTGCTTTAAAAACTTGAAATGAGAGTTCTAACAGAAATAAAGAGACTTTTCATTTATTTGAATCCTAATAAAGCTAAGTTAGCTGGAAAAAAGAACAAAATATGATTCTCATATCGGATGTTAAAATATTGCATTTTTCAAAATGTAGACATCTAAAGAAAAAAAAAAGGTAATTAAAAGAGTTTACTTAAAGTTAATCATCCTTGTGTTAGCATCGAAAAATCAAAACCCATATAATTTTCTCCCAAAATAACAATTAAACATCGCACTTCACTGTAAAAACGCAAATATTGACAAGCTGGCAAAATGATGAGAATATTTTCTAATCAAGTCATTATAAAGGTTCAACGCCAGACGCTAAGTGGTGATAATTTTGAAGTTGGTAACACTATCTGAAGCGATCATATTTTTTCCTCACCTTTACTATCCCTTTGCAGTTCTAAGTTCATTTCGCAGATATATATTATTATTGTTTATTAAATCATGAGCGGAGAAAAGTGCTTACCAATGCCTTTTCAGAAAAGTTAACAAAAACACCGCTGCTAATTAGCTGTGATAAAACAAACAACCATTATATTTATTTGGCAGTAGCAATTATTTATCGCTTGCAGGAGCATCCCAAGAGTGCCGATTTTTTTTTCAAAATTAGCCGATTTTGTATAAGCTGATCCCTCTAATTTGACTTAAAAAAAGGTTCCAAAAATTATCGGTTTATACACAGAATTATGCGTTATTTTGCTTTCAGATTTGCTCTTTCAATAAACAATTTGACATCCGATCTTGTTTATCAGAATTTTGTGAAAGGTCCGTTTTGTTTGATCGGGATTTTGTGAAAGGTCCGTTTTGTTTGATCGGGATTTTGTGAAAGGTCCGTTTTGGTTGATCGGATTTTTGTGAAGGGTCCGTTAACGGACCCAAATATCCTCTGGCCAGACCCCTGTATTGCAAAACGATTCTTTCAATGTGCCCTTCAGCATATATGACTTCGTTTGAATTTTTATTCAATTTGTTTATATTGAGGAAAGTGTTTTAAAAATGCTTTACTCTATCAAAACATCTTCAATCTGCTACCCTTAATTTTCGGACTATTCAAGCTACAGTTCAATCTTTAATTGATCTGTGCGTTCATACTACCACAGTTCAATCTGCAATTAAAATTGAAAATAGATTTTACATAGATGTATATTTCAATCAATCGAGAAACTTTTTCAAAAAAATTCTTCCTTCGAGCCAATTTTAAAAAGGCGCTAAAAAAGATAAAAAATTCCACATGATGATGTGAAGTCGAACACTGATTTTTTAATATTTTGTATGAAGTAATAGATTGTTTTTCGAATAAAATTAACACAAGATTTGATGATAATTATTTTTCTGCGTGGTTGACTCTATATTACCTGGATTGGATTTTTTGAAAACGAAAAATAAAATGTTTCAATTATGAGTAAAATTTTTAGCACTAGGCAAGAAAAATTAGAAGCAATATACCGACAGACCGGTTATCACATCCAGAGATTGCAGTTCCGTCCTTTTTATGGACTCTTCATCCTGGAATAGTGAATAACAGAGCTGGTGGCAGATGACATCTCATTGAAGCTGAGAGCGCCGACGAGACTAGATTATTCAGTGATGAAAAATTAAGCCTCTCACAATTTTTGAAGTTGCCGGTGTGATTTTGAAGAGCAAGACATAAAAAGTGTTTTCTTACGTAACTTTGTTACTTCAATTATTTTTCAACTATTTCAATCAGCTCAGCTGGTAGAGAAAGATTTTTGTTAGGTTAGAGAAATATTTTCGAAGCACAATGGGCAAAAAAAGAAAAAAACCTTTTCTATTTAGCTGTACTGGCAAAACAGTACGACACTACGACACTAGGCACTGATAGTAACACAATTCTCTGCTCTTCCGAATTCCAAAAATCATTCATTAAAACTTTTCCAAAAGGTATAAAAACTTCAGTATCGAGATGTTTTGTATGATAACTTACTAGAAAATGAATCAAAATTTTAATTGCTTCTAAGCACTAATTTTTATTCATATTAAACCGATTTTATGACCACTTCCTGTTAGCTAGTGTGTGTTTGTTACCGCACTGTGGTAATACATATTTAAGAAACTCGACCCCTCAAATGAAATGTTGAAATGCCGCCCCTGCTTTAAACCAATCTTTACCAGCAACTTTAGCAAGTTTATTAAAATTATGCTTTATGTTATTAAGCTCAGAGAATTTATAAACCAAGCATCGGAGAATACGTGGTGTCACAGGCAACCCTACTTCAGCAAACCTCAAAATTATGATGACAAGATCAGCTTCCTGGTCATCACTGAGAATAGATTTTCTACCAAGTGTTTTTTTTTCAAACTTCCGGTCTGGAGATGGTTTTTAATGCTTCTCCTGGGAACATTATACCTCACAGCTGCTTTATATGAGCTCAGCATACCTCTTCTTACTGCTTGGACAGCCGACACTAAGTCATTATCAGACCACAATGCTCGTTTGGGGGGCATCGTGATGTAGGCACTAAAATAAGACTGAACCAAGTCGTAAACAGCCGCAATTACTATTAAACACTCATACCATGTTGAGAAAGGTTCAAAATAAGATGCACAGCTGAAAAACTACGTTACAAAAAAAAGGAGTATAATAAGGCCTACGGTCAACTTTGGTAGGATTACAAAAATTACTTACATTTCAATCTGACGATTTTTTATTATTCGTGTCTTACAAGCGTTCCGTGAAAATGAATCTGGGCTCGCTAGTCAAAACAACTGAGCATGGCGTTGCGACCAGTTTGAGATGCCATCTGGGAGTGTAAACTATCTACGATAGCGTTTTTGAGCGGCTACAACCATTTTACATTATATTTTCGGTGTTTAGGCCTTATTACCCGACAGGCCTTAATACCCGCACCTACCTTAATCAAAGCGTTGACAAGTCACTTTGTCTTTTATAAATTTTACCCTGCTAATTCAAATTTTGTGCTAATGTAACAGTAACAATGTTCTAATCAAGTTTTTTATGCAACTTGTATGAACTAGTCTGCAATAGTTTTATACACTCAAGATGTTCAGTACTGCTGGAACAGGAAAATTTTACACATTAACACCATACGTAAACTCAGCAGAATATCAAAATACACTCGGATACTTCATGATATCCTCCTTTAAGGATTTATGTAATAAGACATTTATCTTTAAGCAATATTCCTCTTTGTGTCACTTTTCAAAATCGACTTGTACATCTGTATATAGCAAGCACTAAGCGAAACTTTTTGGTATTCAACTGGCAAAGTAGCTTTCCCACTCTCAATCCAACTAGAATTTGTGACTTCGTTTTAAGTAAGAGACTCAGCACCTAGATCTCACCAACAAAATTAAACTCATTGGTGCATTGAAGAGTGCATGAAACAACTGTCTGTAGCAAGGAATTTAAATGGCCAGTTGAATTCATGTCGGAAAAGATTAGAGCTGTGATTCTAGCAACAGGTGTATTGATTTTTTTTCCTATGAACCGTTTCTTACGAATATTCAAATTTTTTGTCTTTATGTAAATCACCATCATTATAAACTTCTTAATCTGCTTAAGATTCATTTGAATTAAGTATATATGAAATGTATTGTACAATTCTGTACAATGTTCTTTACATGTTCTGTACAGCATAAGAAAGGTTAGTCATTTAAAAGATTACTTTGTATCTTAGCCTTTGTTAGATTAAACTGTTTCCATTTATCTTTTTTTAGATTAAGCATTTTCCCAAAAAGTAAAAAATGTTCTTTGTTTTTTTTTTTTTTTTGGGTTGTATAATTTAAAAAAAAAAATGCTATGCAGCATTAGTAAAATGTTATTTAAAGCAGTGAATTTTTTTATTGTTCTTATTTTTGTTCTATTTATTTCTAAAAGAAAAAAATTCTTATATTTCTAGTTGAGCTTACGAGACAATCCATTAGTTGTCAGATTTGTGCAAGAAATGATGTATGATCCTCCCTCCCTAAGAGAACTTGCTGCTAGAAGCATAAAATTGTTCCGTGTGCCTTATAAGGATAGGGAGCTTCCTTCAACATTGTCATACTTCTTGAACAGTGCCTGTAGATGTGTTAATCCTAGATGTAAAGGTAAGGCGGAATTTTCTTATTTATTTACTTAATTAAGTTTTCAGACGAAAAGCTAATTTTCAGTAAGTTGCCACCTTTTGGCTTCCTTAAGTGGTTTTCCACCTCCAGCTCAGTCACCTCCTATTCCGGGCTGATGAGTGCTAATAAGTATGTTCCCATCAGTTTTGCTGACTGTATACTTCCAATAATCCATTAACCACAATATGTGTATGCAATCATCTTATATCTTTAAACGAGCAATTCTTGTGGGTAAGTATATATATTTATATTTTGTATCTCAAAAACAGCTCTAACGATTTGAATGAAATTTTGGATTTAATTGTAGTTTTGCATTCTAAGTTCATCTACATCAGTGTTTTTTCTGTAAAAATGCGATTTTTTTACAAAAAACAGTTTTTTAATATAAGGTCTAATAAAGTTAAGCCTTGAAGTAAACTGAATTGACGCATCAGGCAGACGATTTGCAACCATAACAATGAAAATTTGTCTCTTCTCGCTTTAAAATTTTAAACTTGCTTAGGGTTGCCAGGCTTGGCTGATATTGGCCACTTTGGCTAATTTCAAACACACTTGGCTGAAAACAAATTCAAAAGCATTATGTAAGTCGATGTAAGGCTTTTTTCCTTTTTAAGTGAAACTATTGCTTGACCGTCCTATTTTATTTTATTTCTTTATTTTCTTTCTACACTTCAAGTAGTTTAACGTGTTTTTTAAATCACGCATCTAAATTTTATTTTGAAGAAACGTATGCCTTGAGACTGTTTATGTTTTGTTTAGACAGTTGTTATCATTTGTTGGAATGGTTTGTGGATCATCAGTTTGGATGGATATCATGCTGTATGTAGCATTTTCTGGCGTAAAGTGACCAACTACACTAAAAGTACTTATTCAAAAAGAAAATCTTGATTGAAATAAAATAGTGAAACGTATCATAGTATGAAAGAAAGTATTCCGTTAAAAACCAATTTCACCACAGCAAAACTGGCTCCAAGGTCAAAATATTTTAATTACTGACAAGAAAATTGTATAGTGGAAACAAATGTGACAGATAGTTTAAAGCAAAATGTTGATTTAATTACATTTAGAATCTTCTTTGTTTGGTACTTTAGTGCTATAAGAAGGTCGAGTGCTTAATATTTCGTTAACGTGAAGCTTTTCAAGCATATTTGGAAAAGCATTGAACCTTAGAAAAACACAAGCTGACAAAAAATATTTCTTTTAACGCCTAGCGAGGCTCGGTCGTCCAGGTACTATACATAATATGTCATAATATGAAACTTTTTGGAGTTCGAGAATATACGCTATATGTCTAAAAAAAGTTTGAGAGTATACAACGTATATGGAGTATACCCTATGGGCACACCACTGGTGCTAATAAGCATGAAACTAGTCCTCAGATGGAATGACTGAGCTGGTGGTGTGTTTCGTGAAAAAGCTAACTTCTTTACTTTATTAGAGTTCGCTGTAGTCCTGATTTTTCTGATAAAAAATATTTGTCCTGATTCTTTGTTTTCTCCTGTTTTTCTCAATTTTTTTTACAAATTGCTAATTTTAATAGATTTCTCCCCATGCAGTAGTGCATGCAAAAGCAGTAGTAATGGAGTTTTTCTCTTTGGAGTGTAATATATATATATATATATATATATATATATATATATTGATATAAAAACCTTTTCTATCTGAATTTTGAAGCAACGTGAATGGTGGGGGCACTTTTATAGGTGTTAACTCCAACAGGAATGTTGGAAAAAAATTGTATTTAAAATAAATGCATAATTTTTTCAGTCAGGGTTCCCAGGTTTCTTGAAAGTTCTTAAAGTTCTTGAATTTTATTCTGCCTACTAAGGGCTTTGGAAAAGTACTTAATTTTTCTGATGGGTCCTTGAAAATAAGGGTCAAACCCTTTTGATACTTTCTAACTTTAACAAATTACATGTAAAATTAGTACTTTCTAACCATTTTTTGCACTCCAATTCCAATTTTTTGTTTCCCGCATTTCTGAACCCGATCATGTCCGCCTCTGTAAAAAGTGCCGTTTTTGTTTTATATGTTATTCTGATTTTTGGTCATCACTAATTTTGTATTAACCATTATTTGTAATCATTTTATACATATATCATATTCTGTAGTAAAGGACTTTCACCCTCGTCACTCTGCCATGCCCACTTGAAATTTTGAATCAAGTGTTTCCCTTAAGTTTATTATTATTTAAGAAAATAAGACCATTCTGAAAAATAAAAGACGTTTAGGATGGGGGTGGAATATTGAAATACGGAAGGATAGTAACATTATGTATTATAGAGTGCAAAATATTGAGAGTTACTTAATTTTTTTTTTTTTGTCTTTCCTAAATTTTTGGAGATTATATCAGTTAATTTAATCGATCAGTATTTTAGTCTTATCAAGCCTTTTCACTCATCAACTATCAGTCTGCTTAATTGGGTGATGGATAAACAAATACCCCACTAAATAAAGCCTACTGCAGCCGAATATTTCCCTATAGACATAATATTATAGATTCTCCTTTAATCAAATAGTCTCCCCCGATAATCTAATAAAACTGAGAAGTTTTACAAGAATTTTTGCTAGAAAAATTTTGAATAAATTGAGGAAAAAAAATATGAAAAACCAAATCATTTTTTTTTAATGTACATGGCAGGGATGAGATTTTTCCGGCTTTTTCTGTTGACTTTTAGAACTTTTCCTCCTTTTTTTTTCCTCTTTTAGGCCTTATTTTTCTCAAAAATCGGAAAAAAATACGATTTTTTTCAAATTTTTGGTCTCTTATTTCTTATTTTTTCTATTTTTCTCCGTCGAATCTTCATCCTCCGCGATATCTGCCTAAAACTTATGTTTTGGAATCATACCAACGATGTCAAACACGTGCCGCGCCGAAATTTGCATGCCTCGTTTGAGATTTCAATCTTTTTGCATCCTGCAAGTATTTCAATTATTTTTAATGTTGTGTGGTTTTTCACTATATGCTACCTTATATCTGCTTATTTGATTCATCATTTCAATAATATTTTTATTTCTTTAATTTATTTTGGGAAAAATTCAAAAGTCAATCAAAAAATGTGGCATAGCACCCATAGTCTCGAATTTTATTGAAACTTGGCATGGTTACTTTTTTTGTGTATTTTAAAAAGTGTATAAAATATTTATGGTGAATCTCAAACCGTTTAGAGCTTTACAGCCTGTTAAAACTTTTTAAGATTTCATGATTAAATGAAGCTGCTGCAAGTTGTTCTTTTGATTCCGAAATCGTATTAGGAAGTTTTTAAAGACAAATTTTGGGTTCCAACGCAAAGAAAAAGATAACCAATAGTTTATATACATATATATTTATTAATTTTCAATTCTCACTATGAAAAGTATGCTCTACCACATAAAGAAATTTTTGATTTTTCTCTCCGTTGTAAATTTTTACTTTACAAACAGACCTAATTTTAAAATTTATGTTCTCACTCGTTTAATACTATAAACTCAAATGTTTTTACTGAAAAAAAAAATGTATTTTTCTCTAAAAAATATGAAAAGTTGTCACTATTGTGTGATGCAGCCAAGATTGACCTCTGCTCCCCCAACCCTTTGTTCAATAACTTAGGGGTTAGAAATTGTTGCCTCTTTTTCAAAATTTAGGTTTATTTATTTATAAACAATCTTGCAAGAAATTGTACAATGCAGCAAACTGTACAAAATATTACTTATACTAAATTAAATACGTATTATCTTTAAAACTGGTATATTAGCCACTTTTTATTGAATTTCAAATATCATTGCTTCCAGGTTCTATTTTGATGTGTTTTTGGATATCATCACTTCTATGAAATTTTTTTGGATTTCCTCCTTTTTGCTCTCTGACCACTCTCATCCCTGACGTGGTGAAAGCATTAGTGGAGAGACTGAATATTTTCTCCCAATAAATAAATGTTGCCCCTTGATCAAATAATATTAGGCATTGTGACAGTTTTAATGTGGATAAGAATGTTTTTTATAGTTTGGAAAGGAAAATACAAAAATATTCCAAAGACACCTTGGAAAAGCAGTCCCCTATTACGGACATTTTCAAAAAAATAATGTAAGGAGAACCAAACAAAGCCAAGGCGAAAAACAAAGTTTTTGTAGTTTAGTTCTAAGTTAATTACATTTTCAAAATATTTGTACCTATTGAAAATATAAATTTTTAACTACTATGCTATTTTGTTATAATTATTACTGTCTTTTGTGCAGCTACTTATTAATTATTATGTTTTTAGACTGTTTAGTAAATCTAAATAGCAGCATACATAGCACCCCCGCGACCCCTGGGGTTCCAGAGGTATGAGGTTGCACACTCTAAAAATACTAACTATGTTAAAATTAAAGCTGGATTTGAAGTCTTAAAAAACTGAAAGATGATGTTACAAATCCCCATAGATGGGAAAATGTAGTATTGCAATCCAACCACGCAAGTTTTGTACAGTATGCCAGTACTTTTGTTTAGGCTTTTGTCCGACCTCGTCAGGGTTGGCAGGTTTCTGCCGAGGTGGTAAAAACCACTGGTAGAAACCGGTTAAAACCGGCATGGCAAAAACCTCTTTCTGCCACATTTATGGCAGAAACTCAAAAAATGACATAAATGCAATTCCTGACATACAATAGAAAATGTATAAGAAAAATAATTAAATATTAACCCAAGTACAATTTATTTACAACACTATCACCATTCAAAATCAAATTTTACATTTTTTCACACTGCAGCAGCCTGTAACAAAATAAAAGTTTTGATGCTGTTTCTAAACCTAAACAATTTCTCAATTTGTTGTGCACAAAGGAGAAATTTGAGAAGATTCTTTCAATCCCAGCAGAACTAGCTGGCATTATCATCAAAGAACAAGCAAGATTCACAAAACTTGCATCTATAGCACATTTTTTCAAATTGAACCACCATGCGGTAGCTGGCGTAGTTGTTATAACTTGATTGGAAAAATAGGTTTCCGGAAAAGGGGCCAATTTGTTTTGTAAAGCTATGGTATAAGGTACATAATCAGGGTTAATATTTGTGAGTAAAGTTCGGGCACTTTCTTCTAGATTACATGATAAATTTACTCCCAAATACTTTGGATGGAGCATATAGGCTAGTAAATGGTTATCAGTAACTGCTTGATTAAATCTGTGCATCACTTCCTTCTCAAAAGCACACATAAGAGCGTCTTTTGTTAAATGAATCCAAACATCGCAAGCATCTGCAATTGAGCAGTTCTCTTTTTGAACTGAATCCAGAGCAATACTAACAGGTTTTATCTGCAGCAGCAAGTGTTTAATTTCTTTGTGAATCATCTGATTATTTATAATCTGAACAATACCTTTGTCATGAATATCATCTTCATATTCTTCTAGTATTTGTAAATAATGTGGGCGATTCTTCATAAACGACTCTAAGCAGTCCACCTGGCTATTCCACCATGTATTACAAGGTGTGTGTGGTTTCACAGCTTTTGGGTACTCCTTTAGTCAAGCTCCTTGCCTGTGATGGTTTCCGAAATATTTCTGGACTGAAACCACATGTTTAATAAGAGAATCTGGTGTGATATCCAGTCCAAGAAGATTTAAGTAATGAGCTGAACACCCATAAGTTGTAACAGATGGCATTTCTTCTTCAATAATTTTCCTCATTAACTGCATCTTGTGTTCATTATCAGTTACAAAAGATAATACTTTGTAGTCATATTTCGTTTCAAGCTCTATTATTGCATTTTTCGCTAAATCAGCACAGTAAGTTGCAGCAGCAGGAGCTCTTTGAGAATAGCTTTATTCAGTTATATTAAGTGTAAAATGACAAGTTCCTGAATTTTAGAGTTTAATGAAATAAAAAAAATCTGTATTTATTTAAATATTTGATATATTAGACTTTATATCTTGAATGCAAACAAAATAATTATAAACAAACTGAAAAATTTGTTACTTACAACATTACAAGGCTAAAATTTCTAACACATAGCAATTTCAACTATGATACATTTTACTTTGCTTTGGAAATGTCAGTCTTGTTATTTAACATATTTTTACACTAATTATTAAATAACTATTATATTAAGTTTTTGAAATGACGAAATGGGGTTATATTTTTTATTTTACTTAATTGCCTGTCATTACGTAATTACTAGAGCTATTAAAAACATTTTCTAGTTTTTGCCAGTTTCTACCAGTTTCTGCCAGTTTTTACTGGTTATAACCAGTTTCTGCCGGCAAAAAGCCAACCCTGGACCTCGTAGAAACATCTAGGCTTTCTTTGGTGATGTAAGGGTGAGGAGGGAACAAGACCTGAGGTTTTCCCTAAGCAATTTCCCAAACTTATTCAATACTAAAAATGCAATTTCGAGATATCTTTGTTGACTGAAGGAACAGTTCCCAAGTATGGAGTCTTAAAAAGTTCGTTAGGTGTGACTTAGCCCCCTATGCCTTCCCTCCTTCTTAGGTGTGCTTTGCTAGTGGTAGTGCTTAATAAAAGTCAAAGTATGGCCTAAGCCTACAAGTTTTTCTCTTGGGTGCGTGCATTCGGGTTGATACAGCTTAATTTTTTTTTATAATGTTTTTTTATTTTGATGTAAAATGTCTTGGTGTACCAAGGGGATAGTATTAGAATCAGGGTTTCAAAATAAGAGGTTGTTAGTCATAGTTTGCAACAAAACATTTTAGTTTTACAGCCATGATTTAATATCTAATAGTCCAGAGGTTCTCAAACTTTTTTGACTTGTGGCACCCTTTGAAGAATTAGAATTTTCTCTTGGCACCCTAGTCAATTTCTATTATTTAAAGTGCCTGCATAAGTGGCTACCCTAAGGTTCAAACTTTAATATCTCGTTCCCTTATGATTGAATTTCACTAGCTTTTGTATATTCATTAGATGATTCACAGAAACTAAGAAAAAATAAAACCAAGTGAATTTAAGTTCAATTGTGTTTTTTAGCAATTTTAGCAACAAAAAGCGATTTGGTCTCTTTAAGAACTTGGGCTGTAATAAGGAAAACTCGGGCCAAAGATAATTTCACAGTTGAAGGCAAAAATGCCAAAAAGTATTATCAAACTAAAATGAATTGAAATAGTCTTTAATTGTATTAAGCCACATTTGATGAGAACCTAAAAAACATTATCAAAAATTCAATGTTTACTTCCATGGAAAGGAGTAATGATCAATCATCATATTTGGCACAACTGATAAATCTTTTTTTTTTTGTCATTCATGTGCACAACTCATGCATATATGTATAGCATATGCAGTACATCATCATATCCAACACCCAATACTCTGGTGTCACATTAGAAAGATACTGGAGTGCTAAGAAATCTAACCACTGCCTTAATGGCCAATAATCTACTTTTATAGGTTATCAAATCACAGGAAAAAAAATTACGGTACACTTTGACATTTATCTTTGTGAATTTGCTGACTACATGAATTTGGCTACAAGAATAATATGCAACTTTTTTTATTCTAGTAACCTACACTGGACTATGTTGAAACAACACTTACAAGAAAATAAGATCAGACACTTTTTACATCAGTCTTCTATAATAACTATAGCCTGATTATTAAAAGCCAGGCTATAACTCGCTCATAACGTTTTATCATCAATTAGGCTTTCTGATGACGAGCAAGTCACGGTGTAGTGCATTTTTGGTATCTACTTCAAACTAGTATGTTGTGGCCATCACGAAACTTTCTTCTAAATCTTTCTTATGAATTCTGATCCTTCCCCATGCTTGACGAGAAAGCAATATTCCTAACAAAAAAAAAATTGCGCGCACAAAAACTTGACGACCGTCCCAACTTCCAAATTATCCCAAAAGCAAAGCAAAGAGCGAAAATTGAAAGTAATTTTAAATTCCTTGCTTAAATTAATTACAAATATTTTATTTGTTAACAAACATAAGATGGCATCAGTTAAAATTTCAAAACATTGAGATAATATTTCTGATTATTTCCCAATTATTAAAATCACACGAAATACAGTAGAAGACCATTATAACGCACCAGAGCTTTTGCATTATACAGGTTTTTGCGTTATATAGATCATTTCACAAATTTTGAAACTAACATTCAGAATATATCTATATATTAGCACATGTGTTTTATCTGCAATGAGTATTAAAGCACCAATATTACAATTAGTTATTCACAAATAAATATGTTTCACAATCAAAAGAAAGTGCATTATCCTGACTTCTGCTAGCTTCATGGTTCGCATAACAGCTGCATTTTCAAGAGCCATCTGGTATTTTTTGTTTACTATGAGTACAAATTTTAAATTTAAAAGCTTTGAATTTAGATGGAAACATGAAAAACTTTCAAAATTTAATTTGCCTAACAATTTTTATGTTTGCAAAGCAAAACAGAGGGATCTTTTAAGCTTCCAAAACCTATTGTTTACTTCTGAAAAGTTGTGCGGTTTATAGAGAATTGCGTTATATAGGTCGGCGTTATAATGATCTTCCACTGTACATAGACGACAGTCTATTACAATTTATCTTTCTCATAGTTGCATTAATAAAGCTATTTTTATTTGCACACAACAAAAAAAAGGCAGCACCTCTTGTAGCAATTGACGCCAAAATTGAACCAACCTCTGTTTATTCAGTAAGTTACGGCCCTATAGCCAGGGCTACGACAGAAATACATGAAATACACCACTAGCTCAGTCAATTAAAGCCGAGGACTGCTACCGGTCGGTACTGTTTACCTATAGGTTCACATTTAATTCCAAATTTCATCCAGAATGTAGCATTACTTCCTGCGACATAGCACTCGCAATGAAAAAGAAAGTAGGTTTGATTGCACCACCCCTTTTTCAGCTATTAACGTCAAATTAGAATCTGCTCTTATACCTTCTAAGGGCTACTTGTCAATAAATTTTTGTTTGATTCCGTTCATCATTTCTTGAGATATAACAGCCACAAGTGACAACAAAGAACGTTCTATAGCTGAACCCTCATTTGAGTTATTGACACCAAAATTGAGTCAGCACGTGTACATGTTAGGGGCAACATATGGACTAAATTTTGTTTCATTCCGCCAGTTACTTCCTGGGGAATAGCAATCATGCATAACTCAAGAAACGTTCCATTGCTCCACTCCCAGACCCCGAAGAGTTCCTATTTTTCCTACTTTTTCCTACTTTTTAGAGCTCTCTCCTTATTTTCCTACTTTTTCCTTTTTTTTCCTACTTTTTCTTTCTTTAGCACTTCTAATTGTGCATTGATTCTTATTTTTACAATGCCGCGCCGATAATTTTCTGCATGTTTTGATTTTGAAAAGTAAAAGGAACAAGCGGATCCTTAGCTTTTCATTGAATGACTAGACTATAGTAATTTCTGGAAGGAACGCCGCGGCGTTTGTGTGTTTAAAAGTTAAATTTTCGTAAGTGACTTTTTTTTGCCGTTGCGGCGTTTATGATCGACTTTCCTTTTTATCGCCCTGACTTCAGTCCTACTGTATTAACGAAACTAAAAAAAAATAGATACTGGCACATTCTGATGCAATTATATATTATTTACCCATCAATTAGAAGCTTTAATTAAAGTAAACGGCCGACTGTTCAAAAAATGCGGGAAAAACCGAATTTCCTATTCGCCAATTTTTTGTATGATTACAAGTGAAATGGAGCTCTATTTAATCAGAAAGGCAATGTAAAACCTTAAAAGGACATAAGGAAACAAAAACTGAAAAACTTGTATACTGTACATATTTTATTGATGTTAGTACAACATAAAAGCGACATCTAACAGAAATTCGCAAAAACGGACCACTTCAAAAATAATGGCGGAAACTTTTTTCGTACATAAATATGATTATTGTTCATTCTAAATCGTAAACATGATTATAAAATTTATAAAATTTCATTTTCTTTCCTTGCAAAGAGTGTATTTGCAAAAAATAAATAAATAAAGCGGCAAAACCTGGATGGGCAAAACGTTCCCGATTTTTGGAGAACAAAATCGGAAATCAATTTAAATGCAATATTTTGTTTTTATTTCTTCTCATTTTTAAAAGTTGGGGGATAGAGCTACAAATTAATATGTATTTTTTTTTTAATGGGTATTTTCTACTCTGATATATCATCAATATCGAGGAGTTGCTCATCATTTTTATGTGCTGTGTTTCTGGCAATGCGACATTTCTGAGCATTTAAAATTTTTTTGACATACTTTTAACTCTTTTCGGGGTGCGGCAATTATACCGATGCGGCGTATCTACTGTAAGTTATTGTACTTATTGCGCCTGATCAAAAGGAGGGGGGAGAAAGAGATATATGCAGGCATTTGATGCCAAGTGCTTCCCCCCCTCACTCTCAATTTCGTGAACAATTTCCGAATGAATATTTTTGTTGTATGGTGAGGATTGAGATAAACTATTTGCCTTCCCTTTTATGTACATAGAAACATTAGTAACTGATCTTTGTCTTTGATAAAAATGTTATGTTTACCATGCATGGATGTTTCCTTTTATTTTCGTGCCAAAAAATTTTGGAACAAGAAGGAGGTAAAAATCATCAAACTATTAAAACAATATTCGTTTTTATTGCTTGATTAAAATTAGAACTGACGCATCACTTTGATTCCCCCCCCCGACCCCCCCCCCCCCGGAGGTGGCTAGCGAAGGATGTATACTGAATGCAAATTTTATCTGCAAACAAAAAAAACCGCACAAACATGTATAGCTAAGCATTAATTTTCCAAAGCCAGGGAGGGGAGAAATTGACCCCCATAATTGACGTGCCTGAAACAAAAATGTATGTTGAATGCTAAAAATACATAACATAGTACAAACCCTTTAGTTGACTTATTTCGTTATTTATTTAGTTTAATTATTTTGTTATAAATTTTATGCCCCATATTTAAGAACACATTTATTTTAGTTCTGTATTTTCAGTCGTTTTCCTTTTTTTTTTTTTCAAATTCAAAAATCTGCCTCTGATTATGCAAGAATGCATGTCAACTGCTGATTATTTTTGACTAAAACTAATTTAATATTTGCTTTGCTTTTGTATCATAGTTTATGATAACAGGAGCTGAAAGTGATAGTATTTTTAAATGATAAATGGATGCTCTTGAAGGAATGTTTTCGTTTTTGACAAAACAAATCTGAAACAAAAATGGTTTTATTGAACCAAAATAGGAGTTTTATTATTATTATTTATTTATTTATTTATTTATTTATTTGCGATCGCTATATTGCATTTTATTCTTTCACACTTAAAAATTTTATTACTGTATTGGTGAAAGGTATTTCTTTGTTTAGATTTTATTTTCATATTTTTGTAATTACTATCTTTGTTTCCACTAGTTTATTTTCCATACTAATGATTGTCAGTCGTCTTGACGTGTGTGTAGTCCTACCTCTTCCTATTTTTTCCTACTTTTTTAAGCGATTTTTTTCCTACTTTTCCTACTTTTTTAATTTTTGATTCCTTATTTCCTACTTTTTCCCCTCAAAAAACCACTTCGGGGTCTGCACTCCCTTTAGAGGAATTCGTGCCAAAAACCAATGGGCACAAGTTCACATAGGAGCACATATGTTTCCCAAATTTCGTTTAGTGTCATGCGGTAGTTTTTGCTGTAGAGCGGCTACAAAAAACTTTTCCAACAATGGTCAAATTTGACTCAATACACCTAAAAACGTTCTAATCCTTCGAAATTTGAAAATTTGCACGTAACCAATACTTTCTTCTATATATTAGGTATAGAAAAAAGTAAAAATGGGGGAGTGTCCTTATTGGTCTAGGTGACCATATTTGGCAAACCAGACTAACATACATACATTGATATTATGGGCACTTTGCAGCACCCCTTACCTCTTACCAGGGCCAAGGTGCCGCGGCACCCAGTTTAAGAACCCGTGCAATGGTCCTTTTTGGTGCCATACATATGAAAAAAATAATAATTTGACTACAGTAGAATACCTTCATAACGTCGACCTATACAACACAATTTTCTACAAACCGCACAAGTTTTCTGAAGTAAGCAATAAGTTTTGTAGTTAAAAAGGAATTCTGTTCTGCCTTGCAAACAAAAAAAAAAAAAAAATTAAAGAAAGTTAAATTTTGAAACAGTTTTTCATCTCTCCATCCTAATTCAAACTTTTTAAATGAAAATTTGTATTCAAAATTTGTAAATATGTATATATGTATATATATATATATATATATATATATATATATATATATATATATATATATATATATATATATATATATTATAGAATTAGTAATTTATTACTCATTGCAGTTAAAACTTACTCTGAAGTGCAAATATACAGATTTATTTTGTATATTAGTTTTAAAATTTGTAAAATGATCTATAGAGTGCCAAAACCTGTATAACGCAAAAGCTCTAGTCTCTAGTCCTGAGGTGTGCATTATAACAGTCTTCTATGTTTCGTAACTTTATGTCCAGTTGTCCTTTTTCGATAGCTTTATATATTTTGCAGAATAGATTTTTTACTATGTACTAGCGGTATCCATATGGCTTTGCCCGTTGTAGAAAGTTAAAAGGTTATTTGGTTCGCCTGTATATTTACAAATAATGGATGAGGAATTTCTCGCCAATTTGTTATGTTCATTTGCTCACCCATGTTTTGGTTCCACAATATGATAAATTGGTCATTTACTCGCCTACATTATGATCATTTGCTAGGTAAAATGTTCTTAACACTCCGTCGGGCGCAATATGTTGTAGAACACGCTCGGGCGCATTGAGCCTGGGAAGCACACTTTCATCTACTGATCTTTTCTACGCATGTTTACATTTTCTTACGAAAAAATTGTCAACTACAAACACCAAAGAAGAGAAATAAAACAGTTTTTCATGATTTTTGAATGTAACATAAGTTTATTTGAGAAAATGAATATACATTTTTCCATGAGCTATTGAGGGGGCGTGGCTAACTAAAGAGTTCGAGGTGTGCCTAATAGATCAGTTGCGCCTGACGGAGTGTTAAGTTCTAGTCATGTTCATAATGTTTCATGTCATAATGCTCTGGTCATTTCCAGCCAAGGACTGCAGTTTTGTGCTTATTAGCACTCATCAGCCCGGCATAGGAAAGTGACTGAGCTGGAGACGGAAAAACCTCTTAAGGAAGCCAAGATTGCCAAACAAACTGGCAGCTAATATAGAATTAGCACAAACCAGATGAGTGACCGAAGCAATGGTTCGGTTCAACTCTAGGATTGAAGGCAAGGCAACTGAGGACTATATTAGCTACCAGTTTGTTTGGCAATCTTGGCTTCCTTAAGAGGTTTTTCCATCTCCAGCTCAGTCACTTTCCTATGCCTGGCTGATGAGTGCTAACTGCAGTCCTCTGCTGGAAATGACTGAGCTGGCGGTGTATTTCATGTAATTCTGCTTTTGGCCTGGCTAATGGGTGGTAATTTACTAAATATACCATGCCTTGCCTTCAATCCTCGAGTTGAACCGAACCATTGCTTCGGTCACTCGTCTGGTCTGTGCTAATTCTATATTAGCTACCAGTTTGTTCGGCAATCTTGGCTTCCTTAAGAAGTTTTTCCATCTCTAGCTCAGTCACTTTCCTATGTTGGGCTGTTGAGTACTAATAAGCACGAAACTGCAGTCCTCGGCTGGAAATGACTGAGCTGGCAGTGTATTTCATGTAATTCTTCTCGAATTACTTGAAAATTGTACCTAAGCATAATATTTTGGTACCTAAAACAAAAAAGCCAATTGCCAATAATGTCTAACTTTTTCATCCTAGTTTCCAACTCTGATTACATTGCAAGATGTTGCGTGTGGGGGGGGGGGACTTCAATGTTTTTGCTTATTGCACCCTGAAGTCAAAATTAGGACTGTGCTTGCCTTAGGATCAGATCGACGAGCACCTCTTGCTGTGCGATGGGGGAATCAAATTTGTTCATAAGCTCTTATTTTATGTTTGAGTGTTAATATGCCTTACTACATGCCTAATAATAAACCTTTTATGAAATCCAAGTTCAATTATATTGACAACTGGAAATGTATTATGAACTTTAAGAGCTTCATTACTTACTACTATGATTATTTCTTGTAGGTGTGTACTTTGATGTCAGAGTTGAGCACATAAAGTTTGTTGATTTTTGTGGGAAATACAGGATTCCACTTTTGCAATATCTGTGCTCACCAAGGTGTAGCACTTCGCCATCATGCAGCACATCTGACTCAAACAGTTCTGATGATGATAGTGATGTGCCAGAAAGCCGGTTGCGCAGAGTTCTTTTGGGATGATTTCAGTAGCAAAATTTCCCATCTATTTTCAAACTTTTTTTGACGATAGATAAAAAGTTTTTTGAAGTGCAAGAAATAAATATGTATTTTTTAAATATAAAATAGGTCAGTTATTTGTGTGACATGCTTTTATAAATTGCGATGTAACATGAAGTTGTTGATTTAAATTACAGAAGAATGTCAAAAATCGGAGCATACATTTGAAAACTCTCTTGACCATAAATCTGATTTTTTTAAAAATGAGTTTAAGTCGGTTTTTCCTTACAAAAAATAATTCAACTTTCTTTAAATGAAAGTTAGTGTATTTCCCAGAATTTCATTTAATTTTCTTTGTTTAATTGCTGTATAATAGTTCCTCACAGAGTGAATACCGTATTGCAAATATTTTTCATTTTTCTTTAATATACAGTAAATAATGAAATTTAGTTTTTGTTCAATTTTGTTAAAAAATTTAATTATATACTGTAGCATTATGTACTGTTCTGAATGTTATCTTGATGCATAGTGTGCAACCACTTTATTTGATTAAAAGAAGTACTGTTTTTTGTACTGTACTTTCTTGATTATTTTCAAAAAACCCAACCATTTGAATATCCAAACTACATATAGTCTCAATTAATTCTGGTTTTTAAAGTTCTACTGTAAATTATGTTGTAAGTTGAATAGCATATCTTCATGCAAAAAAAAATGTTATCTTTTTGTTAAAACATTGAAGTTTTAAATTTATTTTTTGAATTTTTTAAAAATCTTTGAATATTTTAGTTCTGTTGTCTTTGTTATGTTTATAGAGTAAAATATTAAAGCATGTTTTTCATTGAATCATTTTTGTAACAATGTGCATTTGTTAAAGATATGTATAACAATACATACTTCTTTGCTAGTCTGAAATTTTTATAAAAAATATTTGTATAAGTGCCATTTTTGTACATGGCCTTTTTTTTAGTTGAAATTGTAAATAAATATCAATTTTTACTAAGTTTAGGTTAATTCACATCAAAGAATTTGCACTTTTATTCAATATGGATATCTTTACTAATGTTATAAATGCGCGACTTTGTTTGTTTGTATAATTGTTTGTTTTTTGTTTGTAATTCTTTCACGTCTTGACTACTCAACCAATCATCATGAAATTTTGCATACACAAGTTCTAGAAAGGGGGGAGGAGCGAGCTTAGGTTCAAATTAAAAAGTGGGTAGCGCTGTCCAACCTCAACTACACTAACTGTCTAAACTTAATTTAAAACAAATTTGTGGAATGTACTTGATTGAAATTAGTTAGTATCGATTGCTAGTAGTTCCTTCAATTCTATGTTATTGGTTTTAGAAAATGACAGTTACAGAGGGGAGATTTACTAGGGGGCAGTCACCCCCTAGTAAATCCGCCGCTGCCTGAATACACATTATTAAGTTAGTATTTCACTTCTGTGTTTCGAAATATGTGGAATCTTTGAATTACTTCATATCGATTAGGTTTAGGAGATTTATGTATAGCATCTAGTTAAATTGATTTTAATATTCAGTAGCAAGTGCAATTTTCATTACTTTAAAAATATTTGTGAGGGGACAAATGTCACTTTGGGAAAATTTTCAACCAAGTGTTATAAGCGTTGAATGGTACCTTGATCTTGGAAACATGGTTTGGAGGAGAATTTGCAATATAATTGAATTATCGGATCATTTTGATCCAGTTGAATGCAGATAGCATACTACACTTGAAAATCGAATACTCTGATTATATTGTTGCTAAACGAAAAAATCTGAAATTAAAAAAAAATTAATAAGAAAGTCAAATTGAAAATATTTATTACAAATTCTTTTAATAAATACAGTAAAAAAAATGCCTTTAACTTTTGTTTATTAAGATGTTCTCTGGTTGAGCTCATCATGTTTTCCTTTCACGTTATTGAATGATGGTGAAATATCTCAAGTACAGCACAGGATGAAATTCATATGGCAGAGCTATGCAAACTGGAATCTCCTTTGAGCTACAGATCTTATCTCCTTGCTGAAATGAGTCAGGAAGTCAGTCAGTCTGAAAATTAAATGAGAAAATAATCATGTAAAAATATTTCTTAATCATGTAACAATGCTTTGTTTCCCACAACTGTATTTTGCAATAACAGTCGACTCTGGCTGTGATGCGATTTTCGAACGCCTCAAAAATGCTCGTGAGGTGCTAAACACGCCTTCTGTAAGTAAACAGAAAAATAATATAAATAAGTAAAATGTTACATGTCTCTGAAAAAATTCAGTGTGCCTGCCAAAAACGTGGGTAGCTTTTCTGAACCCAGTTTGTAGACTTGGTTTCTGAAAAATGGGTTTCAAAGTATGGGAACATTGCTCTTGTTTGTGGTTTCACCGTTTGAAGAGTGTCAACATTTGACTGAATATTCCATTAGCGTGGGAATTGCAGGTGAATGTTGCAAAGTGTTATGATCTGCAATAATTTAGGTTTCCATTCATTGACAGTTGTACAATCTAATAATCGTCAATTTAAAATCATTTTAGCTTCGAAGCAATCAGTGAAGTTTTTATTTTGCTCTTCAACTACGTAATTTGCTACAAATTCCACAAGTAAAATACAAAAGCACATTGAGTGTATAGTAGGGCTTATCGAAAAACACGTTTTTTTTTTTTTTTTTTGAAATTTGAAATGTCTAGTAGATAAAAAGTTGCTTGTACAGACCCACATATACCACAAGTTTTTTTATTCAAATAAAAAAGTATTTAACAGGTACGCTCATGGGGTGCACATACATTTGTACGCTCTGGGAAAACCTGGAATTGGCAGGGAAAATGACATAGTTAAAAATGTCAGGGAAAAGTCAGAAATTTCCAATTTTGCCCGAAAAAAATTCTTTTATAATATTTCCTGGGGAATTGTACCATGAATTTTAATCTTCGTTTTTTCGATGTTTCCTGAAAAAAAAAAAAGTTTTGAGGCAGAATGATGTTGGCAATAAAATAAAAAGGCGACCAAGAAAAACTTCCGTGGACGCCATTTTTGCCCCTCAGTAGTTCCCAGGAAAAAAATTCCTAAGGACCAGCAAAAATAGTGTCACAAGTATTTTTGAGTACCTAAATATTGGATAAGAGCAAAAGCTTTTTTTTTCTTAAACACTATTTCACATTATTGTTTACATTAGTCAGTTTAAATTTTAAAAAAAAATCTTTAACTTAAAATATGTATACAGACGTCTCTCGTACACAGTTAATTCGTTCCGTGTAGTATCAAAACTGTATTATACGAGACTCTTCTAAAAATAAATTTCAACTTACTTTTTACGCTAATTAATCATGTTCATAGTAAAAATCATATCAGTATGTAGCTTGCTGTATCAAAACTGTATTTCGTGTTATATCGAAACCATGTTATACGAGACTTAGAAATAATGTAAATCAAGGGATGTGTGCGATGTTGTATCGAAACCAAGTTTCTTAAAAACAAAATAAAAACTTATTAGATCAAATATTAACAGAAAGTATTAAGCAAAAATGAAATTCTATCTTTTTTAAAGATAACATTCATGTTATACCAAAACCATGAAGTATTAAATTCAGGTTTCGTACCGCGTAATGTCAAAACCGTGTTGTACAAGTACCGTGTTATACCAGGGACTCCTGTATACAGAAAAGGGGAGAGGGGTTCTGTATATCTGTCAAAGCTGCTATGTCAGAGAAGGAGTTAGACTGATTTTGGGGTGCAAGAGTCAGTGTCGAAGACCTTCAAATTTTCAGTGTCAGAGTGGGGGTTGATCATTATTTTCCCTCCGACTCCATAGCCCTGGTAAAAAAAAAACATTTGTGCTTCGAATTCATGTCATTTTGAGTCGGTCATTTTTCTCTCTGACTTGCGTCAATGTAAAATCTATAAAATATGGTACTTTGATTTTTTGTTAATAATTTGGTTTCTATTTCTCGAAATCGAAAATTGAGAATATATTCAGAATCTTTACAGTTTTTCTGTGTGAAAAAAATGGCATTCTCATTGATGTTTATATTTAACCGACTTCAAAAAAGGTGGTTATGATTTCGTCTATGGCTTTTTATGTATGTTTTCTGATTGCTCCAAGAATACTGGACCGATTTAAAAAAATCTTTTTTGTTTGGAAGGGTATACTTTCCAGATGGTTTCATGTTAATTTTGTCTTGATCTGATTAGGGTTCCCGGAGAAATCTAAGAAACTTTAAATTTCATACGTTGTGGCTATGTAGACCAGCTTTCGTCAGCTGCGCGATACGTCACAGGTCACGTGGTTTTGGTGTGAACGGTGCATTTTTTTGATGGAGGAATCTTGTCTTGAACAATATTTAATTCTTACGCATTGGGGTGTTTTATTTTCACGGCGCCGCCTATAAATTTTAATTATATTCTTACTAATGTATTTATTACTTATGTAACAAATCAGTAAATTAAATGTATTTTACTGCGAAAATAGTTAAATTAATTAATTTAATATATTTTTTTTTGCTAATAAATAACTTCATTTAGTTATGAAAAGTTTTTTTTTTTAAATATTTCAGTTTTGAAATATATTTAGTGTTCAATTAAAGGGGAATTGAAGACAAAAATCCTACCCTCCAACGATTAAATTTATATTCCTTAATAAATATATTGTAACTGGTGTCCGATTTCTGAAGTTTGACAAGCATTCTAGATTTAATATTTCATGACGCCGTCAGTTTAGTATTGCCAATTTACAGTTATGGCAATACTAATTAACAGACTTCTTTGGAATTTTTTATGTACTATACTCCCCGATTACTAGAAGACGCCTGAAACGACTAGGAAAATTCTTTTTCTGTTTGAAACAGTATACTTCTCCCGGTCGTCTAATGTTCTTCTTCCGGGTATGAGGGGTCCTGGAGAAATTGAGGGAACTCTTCAAATTTCATACTCGCACTTTGTTTGTAAATTCATAGCGTCTCACTTTGTGAAACGATTTTTATGAATTTTTTGTTTAATGGATAGGAGTGATCTAACTTAGGTCCCAAACTTTTGCTTCACCTTATTTACTCTTTAGCAAAAAAAGGTAGGGGCAAAAAAACAATAAACTTCATTTAATTTCAATATTAAACGATTAAATATAAAATCAATTGTTAAAGAAAGTGCGGTAAAACAAAGGTACTTTCTTTACTCAGTATTAAAGAAGGTACCATAAAACATTATTATTAACAGGGGTGGCCTTCAGGGCAGGGGAGATTAAGGGGTATTTTTCCTTTTCAGGGGGATTTTGCTTTGGGGGATTACCCCATCCCCTTAAATATTTCCCCTGGATTAATCATTAGTAGTCATATTGCAAATTTTGAATAAAGACTCCTCTGAAGCAAACAGGAATTTCATTTAGTATCATTGCTCTAGTAGTATTTTGATCTTCATATATACAACACCACAGTAGATGATACTCTGTTTCTAGTGTGGTGTTGATCTAAAACGGGGCCAAGTAAAGAGAAATGTGACTTTTTTCTCGAGTTTCGTGACATGTATTATTGTGAAGTATAAAATACTTATGAAAACCATTAACATTTAAATGGTTCTAAATTAAATTAGCGCACAAATAAATCCTGGAGAGGAACAAAGATCAGTTTTTAGTGCCAATCGTATAACATGTTATCCGCATTAAGATTTTTCCTTTTTTTAACCAATTTCAAAAATAACATTCTCAACTGGTCGGAATCTTTTTATATAATTACCCCATAAGCTCAAACACGCATAGTAACTGACAACCCACCAAATCCTGAGTTAAACACTAATTCAATAAAACACAAAATTAGTTTTAAAGCTAAACCTACTCAGTTACGTTAGGTAGTAGTTTAATGAAGGCCTCGACTTCAGATGGTTATTAAAAATTAAGAGCTTGTATGTAATTGGTTAGGTATTAAAGTAATTCATCATATAGTAATTAAAATCAGTGTTTATTTTAGAATTGGGTGTTTAGTTTAGTTGATTTTTGTACTGGAATTCTAAAATAAATTTGATTTTTACGTTCGGGTAGAATGTAAGTGTGACCAATTATGTTTTACTTTTTAGCTCATCTTTGCTTTTTGAAGTTGGTTCTTTTTTTATTTGAAAATAATTCTTAAACTTCAAAATACTCCCAAAGGCGAGCTACCCCTCTCCTAACCCTTCACTATCATCTGAACATGCAGCTTAAAATTGCGTTTCTAAAACTTCAATATCTAAAAATTTCTGGAAATACCTCCTGAACTCTGACTCTTCTTCCAACGGCATCAAAGTTCTCCTAAAATTTGTTTTTAGGATTTCAATTCCGAAAAATTTCCAGAGAGAACCCCTGAATCCTTCCCCATTCCCTTTTCGTCAGCAATTGCCAAAGATAGCCTAAGATTGCCTTTTTAGAGCTTCAGCTTCGGAAAATTTTCTGGGTGAAGCCCCAACCCTTTGACATTACTAAAATAACTTGATTTTGTTTAAAAAATATATACAGGGTCCATTATGAAAGTAATGAGCATAATGTTATTGTGGGGCGACGATAGATGGCAGCACGGTAAAACCGGCTGGGAAATGTGGTGCGGGATATGCCCTTTCAATGCATCCAGTCGTCAGTTGCTTTCGAGCAGTGTGAGCGGAGATAAGTGCCTCCGCTTGAAGTATGTTTTCAACTTTTGTAACATAACGCAATGGAGCGTTCGCTTGAACAATGATACGGCATAAAGTTTTGCGTGAGGTTTGGAAAAAATGCAACCGAAACATTCCAGATGCTGCAAGAAGCCTTCAAGGACGATTGCATTTCAAGATCACAGTCTGGGAAGTGGCACAAGGCATTCAAAGAGAGCCAGGAGGAGGTCGCCGACGAACCCCGTTATGGATGTCCCCCCCCCCCCCGGTGATCCTCACCGCCTTACAGTCCCTACTTAGCTTCATGTGACTTCTTTTTGTTTCCGCGACTCAAGAGAGAGAGAGAGAGAGAAGAAAGGAAAACATTGGGGAACCTTGGGAAACATCCAACACTATGTTACAACGTTCCTGAGAGGCATTCTCTTGGAAGAGTTTCAGGGTGCCTTTCAGGCGTAGCAAACACGTCTCCGCAAGTTTATTGATGCAGGAGGAATGTATTTTGAAGAATATTGAACATTTGTACAAATTACGATCAATAAATATATTTTGCCAGTAAATGCTCATTACTTTCATAATGGACCCTGTATATTCGGAAGGGAGACTCAACATCTCTTTCCCTTATTATTATTTTTTTTTAATGACCGAAAATTGCAAATTTTGGTATAAATTTAAACAACTACACGGAGGCGAACCCTGAAACCTTTCCTCCGGTGATACCCAACACCACCGAAGATCGACCGAAGGTTACCTCACCTCCGATCATCCTCTGATGTTACCAAAGATCCTAAAACTGTTTTTAGCAATTGTAATTTTCATTATCTACCTTTCCTTCAAAGCAATAAATTGCAAGTAAGGAATTTCTATTCATTAAATTTTTTTTTTTGCTCTTTTACAAAATCACCATTTTAAAAAGAACTAGAAGCAGAAGTTACAAGTTTTTGTCCCGCCTAGGCAACTAAATACCACCATCTTGTTGCTCTTATGCATTTCCCCTCCTTGACGGTTATTTGGATTTGAAAAGATAAATAAATAAATCATTATCATCAACATAGAATTGAGAATTTAGAGCTATTGTATCATAGTTATGAATAATAGTAGGCTTTTGAATTTAGCAATCGAAATAAAGTAAAACTAGATTTGTTTTGAGATGTAATGTCAAATCGTGCAAAAAAAGAAAAGACAAGTACGCAAACAGTCTCTGGTTTAATATTATAGTCCAGGGGTTAACAAACTTTTACAATTCGCGGAACCTATTGAAGAATTAAAATTTGCTCAGGCCACTAGTCCATCTCTTTTATATATACAGTGGCTCCCAAGCGTGTTCGTACACTTTGAATTTGTTTAGTAAAACCAGAATAACGCGAAACTGAATTCGAATATGAAGTCCAATATTTTTTCACATCACTCCTATGTCATTCTAAACAAAACCCTGTAGTTTTTTCAAAATATTGACGGATGTTCTTTTTGAAATGGGTCAAAAAGCGAAGAGACAGTGAAGTAATACGCCACAAAAGTCATCGTACACTCAAATATTTTCGAGTAAATTCATTATTAAAATTTTCATATGTTGTTTTTTCATTATTTTTGCATTGTGTTGACCCTTAAAAGTCATTTAGCTTTAATTTTTGTTTATTTATTCCTTAATATTGTGCTTATAGTAATAAGCACACATTTTAAAGTATTAAAATGGCTAGGATTCGCAAAAATCCACAAACACCATTCGAAATTTGAATTTTTTCCTCACAGTAGCAGTAAATTGGTTTGAAATGTCCCTAAATTAGTTAATTTATTCCATTCTATAGTAAAGTGCTTGATAAAATGCTTTAAAGAAAAGAATCGGACTGAAAACAAGGTAAGAAAAGGTCAACCAGCAAAGTTGACGAAGCGTGATCGTAGATTTACAGTTAAAAAGTTTATGAAAAATACACATTTGAGTGCTGTAAAAGTTTCTTCAGTGTTAAATGAAAATTTTTACATTTAATTTTCACCTAAAATTGTTCGCCAAGTTTTTTGATTAGCTGGATTAAATAGGACTTCTTCCCACTTGGCCATGCGAAAAAACAGAAAGCTTACGCTTTTCGTCGCAAAATCAATGATAAATAAGCTCAAAATGTTTTGAAATCACGTCTTACTTACAGATAGAAATAAAGTCAAGATTTTTGGTTAAATTGCTGTATAATTGTTAATAGAAGAAAAAATTAGGAACTTAATCTTAAGAACTTAGTTGGATCAATTTAATCAGGACGGTGAAGGTGCTCTTGTGTGAGGGTGCATATCAGCATCAGGACTTGGTAGTTTGGAATTTTTTGATGAAATAATGAATCATGCTGTTCATTTAAATATTTTAAAAACCAGTTTTAAACTCTCAGCCAAAAATTTGGTTATCGGAAACAACTTTGTTTTTTTTTTTATCAAGATAGCGATAAGAAGCACACGGTTTTCAACGTTTGCGTCTAGTGCCTCAAAAATTGTCCTAAAGTTTATAAAATACTCCTTCAATCTCCAGATTTGAACTTAATGTAACATATTTAGAGATATTTGGAGGCTAGATTACGAAAATACGGCTTTGAAACGAAAATAGAGCTCGAAACAGTAAGACTCGAAGTGTGGTTGAACACTTACTCAGAATTTACTTAAAAAGAATGAAATCTATTCCTTGATGTTAAAAAGGCATTGTGGATACTGCATGATATTCTACTAAATAATAACTTAATAAAAAGTTAAATTATTCAATAATATATAAACATTTTTAAAAGTGTACGAAGACTTTTGTGGAATAAAATTTCCGGCACTTTTTGGTTTTTGATTTTTAAAAAATTAAGTTTTAATATTAAAAAAAATTTCACGTAGTTTTGTTGAAAATTGATCATAGAACTTATAACTAAATACCTATTCCGGAATATTAATTCTAACCATTGGATAGGGTTATATTTCATTGAAAGTCGTAGGTGTACGAACACTTTTGGGAGCCACTGTATGTATATAACATGGACGCTTCGTCTCTCCCTGCGGTACCGTCTTTGGGAACCCTAGATTTGATCCATAGTATAATATCAACAATTTATTTATGATTTGAACTTCATGCATCCATTTTTAACAAATGTTTAGAATTTTTATCAAATTTAACGTTACTTGTTAAAAAAATCATTAAGAAAAATGTCAAACACATTCGAAAAAAAAATACACTAAATGCATTAGAACTGCCCACCCAAACCTATTTTTATGCTGTGGATCGGGATCGCATAAAAAAAATGGCGTTAATAAAATTCTTCGAAACTTCACGAGTAGCTTTAAAAAGTTGTTTCGCAATACAATTAAAAAATATCTTTTTTTTATGCGGTAAATAGGGACCTCATAAAAAAAGTCTCGCATAGAAAATAAATCAAAACCTTACAAAATTGTAATATTTAAACGAAATCAAACCAGATCAATTGGACATTGCCGAGTAACTCGGGCGAGATTTCCCGAATAAGGAAAATTTTGGGAGGTCACAGTGGCTTCCCATCGGGGTTTCCTATGTCGTCACTTGAAGATATTACCTTGCACTCGTTTTAAAAGTAATTTCATCAATAAAATCCCAATCTGATTGAAATTTCAGTACATCGCATTAAAAAAGACCGCATAAAAACAGGTTTGGGTGTATTAATTATTCGTGTTATTAATTTGTTCGAATTGCAATCGAGTACCAAACATCATACAAAACCGATGAATACTTTTATCGCCAGTAACGAAATTACACGACAAATGAGTATGGAGATTTTTTTTTAGTGAGAGATGTGGTTTTTTCCCCCCTCTGCATTTACTAGAATGAATTCTGCTGGAATTAAATTATTTACTTGCATTCTTTCTCTGAACCAATAAACTGCGCATTCGCTTATGAAGTGGATGACGTCGTGAAAAATGTGTGTTCAGAACTGTGGAGGAAATAAAACGTAATGGTTTGGATGGAAGATGAAAAGGCATGTTTTGTATCTTGAATGAAGTTTTAGGGTTTGTCAAGTAATTAAGATGCCTCTACGTTTTATTTTGACAGTTGCTCTTCTATTTGTGTTAAGTAAGTTTTTTCTTCACTTACAATTTGCGTAAGTTCTAATGAATGTGTATTTTCGATTTGAAACACATGAATGTAGCTTTTTGTTTTCAATATATTGAGGATGATATTTTGATCCTCCGCTAATTTTTTCATTTACTACTTTACTGTTAGATGATTTTATTTTCTTTCTGACGACTGTCTGAAAATGGATTTGCAGGCATTGACAGATTGACAGTGACGGATACAAGGAAAGGGTCATGGAGGTCATGACCCTTCCCCTTAAACCGTCGACAACAGTATCCGTCCACATTGTGTTCAAATACTGAATGTATAAGGTGTAAACTATTTCAGAAGCTTTTCAATTCATTAATCATTTTGAAAGTAAATATTTGAACCACTACGTTTCATTGCTTATAAAATTGATTTGCATTGTTTATCCCCTACTAGGTGCCTTATTCCAGGCATTTGGTGCTTTTTAATGACCTCCAAGCAGTTTCAGAAATTTTTCGTTACCCAAAACCGTAGGTTGGTTCTAGGGGGGGGGGGGCAGTGGCGGATACAAGGGGAGGGTCATGGGGGTCATGACCCCCTCTCCCCAAATGCCGACAATAGTATCCGTACACATTGTGCTAAAACGCTGTATGAATAAAATGTAAGCATTTTTAGAAGTCTTTTCGATTCATTAATTATTTTTGAAAGTACATATTTGAAATACTACTCTTTTCATTGCTTATGAAATTAAGTTGTAACGTTTATGCTTATTAGGGGCCTTATGTCTGGCTGATTTGGTAATTTTTATGGACACCCAAGCAGTTTCTGAAATTTTTGGGCATTAAACCGAAGGATTCGTTCAGGCAGAGGTGGGGAGGGGGGGTATTCTTTGGCATGACCCCCCTAAAATGGCATTATGTATCCGCCCCTAGAGGACGCTTTCTTCAACATGCCCTCCCCCTAAAACGGTTTTCTGTATCCGCCCCTGGGCATTGAACTCTCCACCGCATTCACAGTACCTGCTTATCCGTTTTCAGATTATCGGCACGGCAAACAAATAAGAATTTCTTTTTTCTTCCTCTGACTACTGACTGAAAACGTGTTAACCTATTAGCTGGTATTGTACTCCTCGCCGTATCCTCAGTGTCTGCTAATCCGATGTCAGTTAATCCTCAGAAGAGTAAGGATTTTTTTCTCTGATGACTGTATGAAAACGGATTAGTAGGTACTGAACTCATCGCTGATAACCTCAATGCCTGCTTATCCGTTCTGAGGTAATACTCAGAAAAGTAAGAATCAATTTTTCTGAAGGCTGTCTGAAACCGGATTAGCAGGCGTTGAACTCCGCGTCACATTCTCAATACCTCCTAATCCGTTTTCAAACAAGCATAAGCAAAGTATGATTTTTTTTTTTTCTTCTTCTTGAGGACTGACTGAAACAGGATTGGCAGGCATTGAAGTGCAAACTGTATTTCCAATACTTGCTAATCCGTTTTCAGTTAATTATCAGAAAAGTAAGGATTTTTTTTCCTGATTTAAACAAAAAGGATTGTTGATTCCACATTGATGTGAAAAGGTAGTTGAACATTTTGTCTCGAGATTGGATACTGCGGAAAAAGTGGCTGGACTTGCATCGAAAATTGTTTTTTTCACAGCAGTCATAAGATGTAAAAATATTTGCCGTTTTGTAACCAGACGCGTCATTTAAGGTGGTGAGGGGGGTTATATTGAGTATACACTCTTAGCCCGCCCTGTTCCCCTAGAAAAATACGAAATGACGGGCCTGTTTGTAACTAGAAGGTGTTTATCTAAAATTCTTACATATCTTCTTCTTGCATGCAACATTTTTTTGAATTTTGTCATCTGATGTTCCATCATAATTTTCCAAGGATTGCATTCAGGGCCTGATTAACGCACGGTCCGGCGGGTCCACGGACCTGGGCACCACAAATTTAGGGGCACTAAAATAGCCAAATTAACTTACTTTCTTTTTTTTTCTGTTCCACTGAACGTTCCTTTCCAGCTTTGAAAAGAATCAAAAATCGTTTTAGAAGCTGCGCTTCTCCGGATAATTTAAAGGCGTTTTCCTTATTGACTATTGAAAATACTGCGACATCAAAATTAGATTTCGATGATGTGATCGACACATTTGCCTCTGTTAAAGCAGGCAAGAAGCCTTTTTAAAGCTTAATGTCAGAATTAGTCTTTTTTACTTCCTTTTACAAAAAAGGAAGTATTGTATTCGCGAAAAAATTGTCCCTCAAAAATCGCCCTTAATTTCCATTTTGCTCACCCCCAAATGAATGTTGAGTTTTTTTTTCGATTCGACCACATGCGGAAAAGTGCCTAAGAATGTATAGACACGCGAAATATCCATTTTGACCATCACCGAGGTAATTACAACGACTTTTCTCGTGACGTCTGTATGTATGTGCGTATGTGTGTATGTGCGTATGTGCGTATGTATCTCGCATAACTCAAAAATGGTATGTCCTAGAAAGTTGAAATTTGGTACATAGACTCGTAGTGGGGTCTAGTTGTGCACCTCCCCTTTTGGTTGCTTTCGGATGTTCCTAAGGGGTTCTTTTGCACCTTTTTGGGGGGAAATCATTGTTAATTTCGATGTAAACTCAAGTGGCGTTATAATTTGTCGGACACTTGGCGATATATCGCCAGTCTTTTGGTCGCCAAGTTTTGTCGCCAACTTGGCGACAAATTTGGCGGAGTTTTTTTTTTTTTTTTTTGGTTTCAATTTGGCCATTGTTGGTGATATTTAGAGAATAAATATTGAATCACATTAAAATAGCGAATAATGGGGAAATGACATTAAATTGGAGTAAAAGGAAGTCATGTGATGCACACATCAGCTCGTTTCTTTTTCAGTTTTAACTTGTTTTCTAACTCATTTTCACTTGAAAGTAAAGCAATTTTAACTATGATTAGTATGGTGACTATCAAGTATTTGGCATTCAAATCCCAGGTTTCTGTAATAATGTGTAGGTTTCTAGTATATTAGGTTTCTAGTATAAAACATCGACTTCAAAATTATGCTGATTTTCTCATGGGGGGGGGGGGGGGCACCAACTTCTTCTCAGGACCTGGGCACCAGTTTGTCTTGATCAGGCCCTGATTGCATTTCTCCAGTTTCGTTGTTGTAGGGCTTTAATTAATGGAGATGTTAAGCACCTGTTAGGTTTAAAAGCATTGCGCAGTTTAACCGAACGTTCGTGACAAATAAAAAGCATGAATTTCTTGAGACAAGAAACGACTAAAATTTTATTCCGGGCATATATACAGAGAAAAATGTACATAAAATTAACATCAAATTAGGTAACCGCCGTCAACGGAGACATTTCCAGCGGTCAGACGATTTTACGAGGGGTATGTTGATCGGCTTTGAAGGGCAGGTTGGTCCTTACGTCAAATCGCAGTTGATACCAACATGGATGCGTTCATGGTGTATCTGCAGTGGTGAAGATGGTTGAAGCAAGGAAATGTGGCAAAGTTTGAGGGGTGCAGGTGCAGTAGGAGTGACGTCAGCTTGCGTCGATCGACGCATCCGCCGACAAGCGATGGCAGCCCCGCAAAAGCCACGTGTACTTCCATTCTGAGGCATGTGCAAGACACTCTGGCTGTTCCCATATCGACCAGAACCATTTTCCGTCGATTGGTTGCAAGTGACCTGCACTCACGGCATCCGTTAAGAAGTCTGATCTCACATAGACGTCAACGCCGGGTATGATGAGGCCGTGATAGAGCGATGTGGATAGCGGAACGTCCATGTTCTCAGATAAGTCACGCTTCTGTTTTTCCAGTGATAGTCGCCGCATACGAGTGTGGCGTCGACGTGGAGACAGGTTTAATCCGGCAGCAACTGAGGAGCGCCACACCGCTCGACAACGCGGCATCATGGTTTGAGGTGCTATTGCGTATGATGCCACGTTGCCTATAGTTCGTATTCAGGACCCTATGATGGCAGAACGATACGTACAGAATGTGCTGCGGCAGGTGGCAATCTCTAACCTTCAGGGGGTGCCCAGTGCAATTTTTCAGCAAGATAACGACGAATCACATATTGCTTAAATCTCTCAACATGCTCTACAAGGTGTATATAGATGCGTACGTCGCCACCGTACTCGCCTGATCTATCACCAATCGAACACGTGTAGGATGTGATTGGACGCCATTTACAAACTCAGCCCCTAACACCCTAACCCGTTCAGAGGACGAACTTTGGCAAATCGTTGGCAGAGAATGGAGAGCCATCCCTTAAGTCACCGTCCGCACTCTTATTGACTCTATACCTAGACGTTTTCCTTTATTCATCGCTGTTCGTGGTGGTCCTACTTACTACTGAGACCACACCGTTCTCGTTCTGTAATCTGAATATTGGTTCGAAATAAGGATCACTTATTGTTCCTTGCTGTCTCTGTCTTTCTGACGAATTTCATTCCTTCCAGACAACTCCTTCATTGGTGTTGTATTTTTAATGCCGAGCAATGTTTTTGTTACTGTGTGAAAAATTCCGAGTATTCATACGAATAGCTATCGAAGAAAGTTTCACGATGGCCACTATATAATAGGTTTTTATAATTATTTTTATTCCTTCCAGCATATTCTAAAACAGATCAATATGAATTAAAGTATCCCATTGGCTGGTCAAAGGACGGGATACCTCCCCCAGAGTACTTCGAAAACGAAAAGAGGGATGCAGTAAAATCAAAACTCTATTTCAGAAATCAGCAGCAATCAGACAATCTTCAAAATCTAGATAACAGCAATCTGACAGAAAAGCCTCTGCCAAACGACTTTAAAAAGATTCTCGTTCCTGTGTTTTTTACTTTCAAGCTACCAAGTAAGATTTTTTTTTTAAATTTTTTTTTAATGAAACCAAACTTACAAAAGTTGTGCTTTTGTTTGCAACAGCAAGGTGAAACTTTTCCATTACAGTCAAGTCTCTATAGCTCGAAGTCCCAAGGGACAGGCTAAAACGTTTGAGTTGTGGGAAGTTTCCACAACAGTCTCAAGAGTTTGGGACCCGATGAAAACTTCGAGATACAGGAATATTCGAGTTATCGAGATTCGACTGTATATGTCACTTGGCTTGAAGAATTGTTTACTTTCCAGGAGAGAAACAGGAACAATGTTATTTTTTAATAATAAGTAGTCATCGGATTCTCCCGTGGAACCCCCTAGCCCCTAGGATCTTACAAACCATCGGTTGGGAAACTGTCCTAAGCGAATGAACAAATTTTGATTTTTTTTTGAGCAATTACGAAATGCTTATTGTTTTCACTTGACCATTGAATGACATCCGGTCTTTTTTGGACCGAGTTCTCTGCTAGTGACACCGTCGACCGCCCCCTGCAGGTGCTGCACTGCTGCTGGTTCTCCAACAGCAGCACTGTTCACCGGAATCCGTTCCTCCTGGGCGGCTGCATCCATATCCTACACACACACGCCTTCATACACACGCCTGCACACACACACACGCCTTCATACACACGCCTACATACACACGCCTTCATACACACGCCTTCATACACGCGCCTACATACACACACGCGCGCACGCCTACATACACACATGCGCGCACGCCTACATACACACATGCGCGCACGCCTACATACACACATGCGCGCACGCCTACATACACACATGCGCGCACGCCTACATACACACACACACATGCCTACATACACACACACACATGCCTACATACACACACACACATGCCTACATACACACACATGTGATTGCGAAAAACATAATTTGAATTTAAGATGTCAAAAATTCAAATTATATATAACTATACTTTTTTATTTATTTATTTATTTTTTTTGAGATGTGATTTGATCGAGAGCTAGTTTTTCCAAACCTACGGTCCGCAGGTCATATGAGGCCAGTAAATCTGATCCATCATGTAGCTTGTAGTTTGAAAGGTGACTTGATCGAGAATGTTCTTAGCTAGTGGTCTCCATTCTTCAGCCTGCGGACTATACAGTGCCCGTGATGTGAAGATCCATGCTGCCTATTGTAACGTTCAATGCTACAAATAAAAGGCTATGCTGTGGAACTTTTTAAAAACAACCGATTAGTTTCAGTGTGTATCTGGCACTAGTTATAATTTTAATGTAATGTTCCTCTTGTATGCTGTTAAATTTCCCGAAAGTTTAGTCCAATTATTCGGAAAACTGCAGTTATGAGCCAAAAACCAGCGGAAAAAGTTGATATTCTTGAAAGAAATTCTAACGTCTTCGAAAATATAAGTGATGCTCCTGTGAAATCCTCATATATTTAATAGCGAGCTCTCTGATCGAGTAACGCTCCTGACGTCATCAAAAATGAAACTCGCTCCACGGCATGATAATTTGAGAATATTTTTTGGTAATATTTGACATGCAAGGAAATGCGTTATTTTGACTAGGCTGAACTGGATCCAGTAACTTAACTGTTTTTCTGGTAAGACTAATTTAAGGAGAATGCAGAGAAACGAAAGAGAGTTCAACAATGAACGCTATCTATTGAAGTTTAGAGTTAATCCACTTGAGTGAGGGTTAAATTTTCAACTACCAAAATATCACTCACAGGCAATTGCTTCGTTCAAATGTAGAAGCAATTTTCACCCGTCATACCTTGACAGTTGATTTTTTAGTTCCGTACAATAATCATACACAGCAATTAAATGTAATTTTGGAAATTTACATCTTATTCCAAGTCTTTTGCAATGCAGTACATGCTCACAATACTTTTTTGCTTTTACCGTTTATTGTTGGTGTCTTAAATGCACACGTGATTAATTTTTTTCTGGAAATAGAACTCAAGCATACCCTTTTCGAGCTATCATTTTAGAATAATTAATAATTCGTTATTTTCTCTTGAAATTATATTATAGAGAAAATAAACATGATTCTCTATTTATTTGTCTAGAAATGTAGAAAAATGTCAATTTTTGAAAGTGTCCAGATACTTTTGACTATTATTGGATATATTGACTGTTATAAAACGTCGCCACCGAAGTGCGAAAAAACCGTTATAAAGGTCACATCACACTGCTAAACTTCAGTCAACCAAAAATTACGATTGAACTTGTTAGAATCATTAAGAAGGAATACTAATGGAGGGAGCCATAGCAAATGTCTCAGTGAAATAAGCTTGAGACCCAATGTTTCCCAGGTCAGGTGACTTGTTTGGCTGGGAAGTTGTCTCGTTTCGACACGCAATCGCTCTTTTGGCATTAAATATTTTTCAGACGACGCGACGGCGCTTATTATGAAGTCGGGGCTACAAATCAGAGCAACTCTGGCTCCAACTCCTTTACCGCATAATAATAAATAAATAACGGATACAAATACAGGCCTATCATTCAAACTCCCTCTCCCCACTTCTTTCCGGATTTTAAAATATAACGTAACTGCATTTTCATGTATTTTGATGTTTATTCCCTGATATGACGAGAATGTACAAATAGTTTAAAGTGTTCTGATATTGACTGAAAATTTATGGATTCATATGTATTGTAATCAATGTTTTGAAATGATTTCATACGCGGGCATACTACTATTTAAATTGAAGCATAAAAATAGCAAATCTTTATTCTTGTGCATCTGCTGTTCACAGGAGCTTGGCGAGAAGATACTCGCCAACAAAGCAAATGTACACAAAATGCTTAAGAGCCGTTAAAATAATTACTAGTTAAGTAAAAAGTGTTTTTATGGCACTAAAATATTATTTGCACTCAAGATATACAATGTTTTATAACTTTTATATAGGTAAAATAAGTACAAAAATTTAAAAATTATAGGCAACTGTGGAATATGTAATCGTTGAATGCATATAAATGTTATTTTTTCTTCATTTAGAAGTTAAAAACATTCGTACGTGCTAGGGAAAAGTTACTGGACCTCCTGGTGTGACTTTTTCCTTACAGTTTACAATGCTAGAATACTGCACTATTACTATAAATCTAATTTTTCCCTTCTAGAGTTAAAGGTTGTTATCATGCATGACTTCAGCTAATGAAAACTTCTTCAGCGGTTACAGTCAACTCGAAATTGCTCCCCAGGTCACATGGTACTGTTGCCGTATCGGGATAGTAGGGTTGCCCCTCTCTCCACCTTCTCAATGGTTAGAATGATAACGGTGCAAATCAGAAATTTAACAATTTGAGTTAATGATGGATTTTGGTTCCTCCTTAATTCCACTATTAAATGCTCCAATTGCTCAAAAATACAAAAATATATTTTCCCTTAGGAGAACACAAAATTTATCTTCTAACTCAAGTGAGAATAATAGTGATGTAAATAAATTAATTTCCATGCCGCTGTTGAACTGACAGACATAATTGTTGGCCAGGGGCGGATTTATAGTCTATTCAAGGGAGTGGCGGTTGAAAACCGTAAAAGTCTCCTCCCTCAGACTTGTCACATAGGCGGGGGGGGGGGGGGGGGGAGGTCAGGGAGCAATTGCTCCCTCCACTCATCCAGTAGGGCTTTGAAAACTGTTATACATATGAGTGAGCGTGGTTTTTGCTATGCAAAATACGATGCTTCAAATATTTTTTATATAATTTTTACAACGTGAACATATTTTCGGACACAGGGCTCATAGGAGTGAATCCTAACTCTGAAACCATTACCTTAGTGAAAGCATTGTAAAAGAAGCCCCTAAAAACAAAGATAGGTTTCGTTGATTTTTCAAACATTTATGGGATACCCCTCATGAGTCTCCCAACTTGCTCCAAATGTTCATGCTTTTGAACTTTGCACCTTTCTATTCCCTCAGAAGATTGTTAATGGCTAACATAATGCTCCCTTTAAATCCAAATAAAAATAATGGCTAGGAAACTGTCGAAAACTGAAAAAACAATTGGTGGGTGCCATTTCCAGAAAGTGGGACGTATAGGGGGGAAAACTGCAGTCGTATTTGGATTCAAGGGGTTATTATATCTAAGTAAGAATCAACTAGAATTATGTCATAAGCATTTTTTTTTTTTTTTTTTTTTTTTTTTTGCCGAGCAGTGTTGTTAACGTTTAAAAAAAAGGGGGGAAGAGCCAAGAGCTTGGGTTAAAACTAAAAAGTGTTAAACGCCGTTCATCCTCGATTAAACTATTGCCTAAAACTAATTTAAAGCAAATTTGTAGAATTCATTTGATTAAAATAGTAGCAATCGCTAATATATTCTTCAATTTTATATTATTGTTTTTGGAAAATGACGGCTACGGAAAGGGCGGCCGCCCCCAATCGCCCCCTAGTAATTCCAGCACTGTTGCTGAAGAGACTTACAGAAATTTGACTGTCTCTCAGTAAACCCATTCTAATTGTAGAATAGCAGTGGTGTAAGTCATTTAAAGTTCATTAAAACAAGTTAAAAAAAAAAAAAACTATTTGAATTTTGACGTCTTGAATTCAAATTATGTTTTTCGCAATCACGAATTGCGACAGGACCCTACTCCGTTCGGATTCTTTTTTTCTACAAATAGAATGGAATGGGCCAATATATTTGCACCCATCATATCTGTACCTCTGAGTCAGAGGAACGTAAGTCACATTATGATAACTTTACAGTAGAGAGGAAAAACTTTTTTTCTGGCCCATGCAAAGGATGAGACGCACGTTCTTTTACCCTGGTAAACAATTGAAAAGTATATTTTTTCAAGATTTACGCTCACATGGCTCGATGAGGAATAGGTTTCTTTATGCAATGCCCTAACAGAAAATTTTTGGACGCGTCCTTCTGGCTCTGAGGTACAGATATTATAAATTGTGATTTTCTAGAATAGGTAATACAAGGCATATCCATATTAAAAAAAAAAAAAAAAAATAGAAATTAATTTGAATTTTGACATTTGGAATTCAAATTATGTTTTTCGCAATCACGAGTGTGTATGTGTACGTAGGCGTGTGTGTGGGGGTATGTTTGTTTGTGTCTGGGGGGT
Source organism: Uloborus diversus (assembly GCF_026930045.1). NCBI lineage: Eukaryota > Metazoa > Arthropoda > Arachnida > Araneae > Uloboridae > Uloborus > Uloborus diversus. The sequence continues at coordinate 104,769,346 of NC_072738.1, read as the reverse complement.
GGGGGGTTATGTGTATGTGTGTGTACCCATGTGTGTGTGAGGGTAGTTGTGTGTATGTGTGTTTGTGTGGGGAGGGCATGTGTATGTGTGAGTAGTTGTGTGTTTCTGTAGGGAGGGCATGTGTTTGTGTGTGTGTAGGTGTATGTGTGTGTGTAAGTGTAGGCAAGTAAGTGACGCAAGCTGGAGACGGTTTTCGCTAGAGGAGCAGCATCGTGTGGCGGCCGGCCGACGGTGGTGCTGCAGAGGAAGGCGGGGGGGGGGGGGGAAATAAAATCATAGGAATTCAAAACAGTCAAATGAGAACAATAAGCAATCGTGATTGCTCAAAAAAATCTGAACTTTGACATCTTGAATTCAAATTATGTTTTTCGCAATCACGAGTTTGTGTATGTGTGTGTGGGGGGGGGGGGGGTATGTGTGTAGGCATCTGTGTGTATGGGTGGGTAGTTGTGTATATGTGTGTTTGTGTAGGGGGCGGGGGGTATGTATAAGTGTATGTATGTGTTTGTGTGTGTGTATGTGTAAGTGTCTGTATGTATGCGTGTGTGTATGTGTTTGTGTGTGTATGTGTTTGTGTTAGTGTAGGCAAGTAAGTGACGCAACCTGGAGACGGTTTTCGCAAGAGGAGCAGCATCGTGAGTCCTATCGATGGTGGTGCTGCAGAGCGAGGCGGCGGGAAAAAAAATCATAGGAATTCAAAACTGTCAAGTGAGAACAATAAGCAATCGTAATTGCTCAAAAAAAAAAAAAAAATGAAGTGGTGATTAGGAGGCGGTGGTAAAGGTAAAGTTGTTATGTCCGATATCCACCAACGTCCAAGTTTGGAGTTTTGACACTTATCACAAAGATTTTTTACATCGTATATCGTTATATCCTTTTATTTCTTATCAATCTTAAATGACGGGAATGAGTAATCTGGAAATTTTATGATTTGATGAAGTTTTGCCGTTTAAGTTCATCTATATAGGTGTTTTTTCCATAACCCTCCCCCCCCCCCTTTTTTGTATAACGTAAAGTCTGCTTATGTTTTATGAATAAAATCAAACCACGGACGATTTGTAACTATGACGACGAAAATTTCGTTCTCTAAATGGATATTAAAAGCAACCGTCGTCATGGTAATCTGAAAAATGAGAGCAGCATCAACTTTGGTCAAGTGAGGATACTAAGCAATTCGTGATTGCTCAATAACTTTTAATAAAAGTAATTCATAATTTTTTTTAAGTAGAACATTTCTTCAAATACAAATTCTGATATTGAACCCAAAAATTTACACAGTCTAGATTTCTTTACAGATGTTTTTACAAACCTTCATTTACAAGGTGAAATGACTCACACCACTCTCATTCTGACCATAACAATTGATATTTTATTTTCAGCTTCTACCAAAGATATTCCGCCACAGCTGAAAGTGTCTTTCATGTATCACTTACCCGATGATATACCAGGTAAGTATGGCACAAAATTAAATTAATTATTCTATTCATAATGCATTCGCTCGTCGTGTTGTTTGGAAATCAATAGCTGGAATAATCAAACAATCCAAATGGTTCAGCAAACTGTTTTGATAGTTCACGGCTTTCGCAATGTGATTTTTATGTTCTTACAATTGTGTGATGACTGCTTTTATTATTTTCGTTCTTTTCTAGTTTGTTTTTAATATATCGAGTTCAAATTTTCATGGTGGTATTCGATTCGGAAGTAATAATTCTGAATTTATTTTTAGCTTTCTGAGAAAGGGAAGTAGACTTGATTATTCTTCCACGATTAATATTCAATTTTTCACTCCTACATTATTCAAATCTTATACGCTGATGTTATTTAATCTAAGATTTTTGTGAAAACAAAAATATTATTTAATAATATTAAACTAGCTACGTCGCCCGACTTTACACGGCCCACCTCAAACAAAAGTTATGTCAAGTGACGCGTGTTCAACAATCAGGCTTGAGCAAAAAAAAAAAAAAGTTAATTTTGCGGGAGGTTTCGGAAAAATAACCAAAAAGTAAACATTTTAAATCCTCCGATCACAGGAGAAGCCTTTAAAACAAAACCCAGAATTTTATTTGCTCATATTCGAGACAAAAAATGGCAACAGATTTTTAATCTCAATGATTTTGTTCACGTTACACATTTTAATAAAAGCATTGTTGCGGAAAGTTGAGATGAAGAACTTAATACTAATTTGAAAGGAGAAAAGCCTCCGAAATAAAGGGATTTTATGTCGAAATCTAAGTGTCATAATTAATAGTTTTTAATTGATATCACCGCTAATTAATATCGGAGGATTATGTTAATGACGGGAAGATTACGAATCCATTGATACCTGGTTCGATTGTCAGTTCACTGTCGTTTGGGAGAAAACTTGGACATAGATACATAGGTACATACATAGATACATACGCTTAGTTTTTAATTATATGTATAAGATGAATAAATTATCCAACGTTTTGATGCACAAAAATTGCAAACACGTCTTTGAGTGTTACAGGGAACACGTGTCTGCAATAATTTGCAATTTTTGTGCATCAAAACGTTGGATAATTTATTCATTTAATTTTCAATCACAAAGGTATGTATTCGTTATTTAATAATAAATTATTGTTGGATGCATTGTTATATGGCAATATTCGTTTCGGTTCTCTCTTTTAACCCTTATGCATACATGTTTTTTTTTTTTTTTTTTTTTTTAGAGAGAGAGAGAGATTTTAGATATTCATCGTGTCTATGTTTGGAGACGCAGGCATTCAGAGACGAGTTTTGCTGGCTTCTTTTTCCTAGAGCGCTCTTTCTAAAGACTTTTACTAGTCACACTGATGTGTCTCACATATATATGGACATTAATTTAATATTTTTTGTGACACAAATTTCAATCAATAATGTATTTTATCGGATGCATTATTTTATTGCACCATTCGTTTCATGGCTCTCTATTAACTATTGTGTAAATATGTTTTTTTTTTTTACTTTCTTTCTTTCTTATAGATCCGGAACAAGTTAAGAAGAGAAGCTATTAAGACATTGATGATTTTTGGGAGGTGTCAGAAACTAGTTTTGCTGACTTTTCTTTATCAGCTACGCTGATTTTCCGGAGGAAAGCCCTCATTCCGTACCATCATAAAGGATTGTCTAAAATTGCATTTTTGGACTTTAAATTTCGGAAACGGGTACCTTTCAATTACTGTGTATGAGGCTTAGTAACAAATCTGTAAAATATTTCATTTTTACGACGTCTTCTTGAGTCTGCGCATTTGAACTAAAAATTTGAAAATTTTGATTTTTTTTAGATTGTTCGATTTTTTTTTTTTTTTTAAGTATTAGAAATAAAAAAAAATAATGACGGGTGGTATTAAATGGCAGAACAAGACCTAAAATGTACCAAGAATTTACTTTACCATTTTAGATTATGGTTTCAGTCTGCACATTAAGGCCAAAGTTTATCAAATCTCTCGATATGGTCGAAATTTTCAATATATTGGACCGACATGGAGTTGTCAACAATCCTGTAGTTGTCCTGTAATGTACATACCCTATACATTGATGGAAGACTTAATGACGCCCTGCGTTTAAACAAGACAGAAGATGGAAAAATGCACAGAAGAACTAATAACGACGACCATATTCCTCTAATAGAGGTGCCTAAATCACGGTTTACTGGTTACACAGTAACGTTGTCTGAGAAAGTTATTGACACTGAAAATTCTATGTTAGCCTACTTTTTAGAAAACAAACTCAAAATTTCTGAAATTGTTTGCATTGGTTCTGGTGGATGCAATACAAACACAGGAAAATACAAAAGTGTAAATAGGAAATTGGAAGAACAACTTGGTAAACCTATGCAGTGGGTCATTTGCCAACTGCATTCAAATGAACTTCCTTTGCGGCATTTGTGGAAAAGCTAGATGGACCTAATGGTGGATCGAAAGGATTTGCTAGTCCTGTTGGTCGAAGCTTAACAGCATGCCATACTTTGAAATCAGTTCAGTTTGAGCCCATAGAGTTTGTCATTGATCAAATGGATCGTGGCAATAAAAATGATTTTAGTCCCGGCCAACGGTATCTTTATGATATGTGCAAGGCAGTTTCGACTAGGAAAACGTCCCAAGAATTAGAAAACAGAAGTCCAGAAAAGCTTTCCAACGCCAGATGCTTGACTACAGTAAACTGAATCTGAAGACTGTTTGCAGATACTACTACTCCATCTGAATTTTTAAAAGAGCTCGCTACTTTCATTGTAAAAGTGTATAATGCTGATGGCTGATTCAGGATTAAGTGCAATCCAGAAGTTGCTACGCTGTAAAAAAATTGTGTAGCCTTACTTCCCATAAAATCGGTGGTAGCTTCGTTGCCTCCACTGCTCTGGAGTAACTTAACTCATATAACTGGTGCACAGTTACTCATCGCTTATGGTAGTGTAAATATAGTGTAACGTCTCACTAATTTCTGCGTAAGGTTACACCCGAATTTTCGGGTGCACGTTCAAAGGAAATTAGGTAAGTTTAATGTAATTGATCAGAACCTTCCTGAGTTACTAAGAAAGCTCCAGAAGCATCAATGCAACCATGGCCAAATCTAAAACAGAATTGCCTATAATTCTGCAGCTATCCACAGACATATTCGCTCTCAGTGGGAGCTTAGTCATTCTGGATGGGCCGTAGTCGAACAAAAGCCGATATACTTATTAAACAAGCTCAGTCAATCTTTAAACCGGTAGCTTAACTTTTTTTTTCCGTGAAAGTGTCTGCAGTCGTGCAAATTGTCCATTCAGGAAACTTTTTTTTTTGCAACTATACTTGATTTTACGGGGAAATAGATGAAAACCTGTGAAATTCCAAACCTTTCCACGGAAATACGCAAATCAAGAGTTACTTTCGCTTGGCCACAAAGGCCGGTTTTCGTTTCGCTAAAAAGAGTTGAACAGCTTTGCGTGGATGCTGATCTCTACGCTTTGAGATCTACTGACTGCAGGTGGAAACCATAGTGCAATGTTCCTCCAACAATTTGAGTTTTTAAAACAATGATACTACACACTCCAGAATTCATGTAACGTTACACCCATTAATACTGGTAACCTTACACAAATATTTTACAGTGTAATGAAGCTACGAATTTGTAGGAGACAGTAAATAGTTGCACTTATCTCGTTGGGGAAAATCAGAAAATTGTATTCAAATCCATTCAAAACAATGCATACTTTGCTCACCCTGAAAACATGCTGTTATCCACGTTAATTGATAAGAGAGATCAGATAAAGAAACTGGCTGTAAGTCGTATTATCAACTTTCGATCTAGAAAACAAACCAGCAAACAAGTGAGAATGTTTCAGATCCCAAAAATTGACTTTGGAGCATCAGAATGCATTGATATGATTTCTTGGCATGATGCGAAAGTTACAGAGCCACTTTTTACACGTCATTTGACAACATAGGATTTACAGAGCTTGCTGGAAGTTGAGTATTTAAATATGATTTCCGAATGCACCCTTTTTGAGCTTCCATCACTCGCTCAAGCGGTTGAGAGAGCTGTCAAATAGGTCACTGCCTCTTCCAAATTACTCTGTGACACAAGAGCTAAGTAAAAACAAGGCTGTTTGACAGAAATATCCGGCCAATCTATGACACAAAGAAACAATTTAACTGTGGAAGACTAATCTAAGAAACGTAAATGTGCTCTCCTCGGTAGTGAGAAACGGAGGACACGGTTCGGACTCGAAGTGCAACCTCCTTGTGGTGTGTCCTGGTTAGTTTCACATGACCTACATAACAGTTGCATGTTGTGAAGTAATAACAAAAGGATTAAGCAACATTTTTGAATAGAATTTAAGTAAATATTGAAAGGAAATATTAAATTATGAAAATATCAAAAATTTTGGAAATTTGATGAACTTTGAACGAAATGCGCAGACTGAAACCATAATCTAAAATAGTTTTAAAAATTCATTGTATATTTTAGGCATTATTCTGCCATTTAATAACCACCCATCATCTTTTTTTTTTCATTTACAATACTTGAAAAAAAAATTTGAAAAATCTAAAAAAAATCAAAAATGTCAAAATTTTAAGTCAAATGCGCAGACTCAAGATGACGTAGAAAAAATGAAATATTTTACAGATTTGTTACTAAGCCTCATACACAGTAATTGAAAGGTACCCGTTTCCGAAAATCAAAAATTCATTTTTTTCACTCCATCCTACTGGGCTGGTGGGCAAAGTGGGGTAAGTGCTCTCTGAATGTACGCCAGACGTCTTCAGGTCATTAGTTTCGAAAATTTTCCGGAGAGAACTCTTTAAATCCTTCTTCACCTCCCTAACAAATTGATCTAAAATCGTCTAAAGCTGCGTTTTTGACACTTCAATATCAAATTATTTCTAGAGAAGAGTTCTGAAATATATGCCTTCCCCTAACATCACCATAAGTGACCCACAATTGCATTTTAAGGCTTCACTTCAAAAAAAAAAAAATTCTAGGGAATAGCCTCCGAACCGCCTTTTCCCCAAGCATCATTAAATATTCTGTAAAATCGTGTTTTGGAACTTTAATATCGAATTGTAATTGTAACTGAATGCCGTCTCTTCCCTTCACGTCACCAAATATGACAAACAATCGCATTATATCGTTAAAGTTTCCCTTTCGAAAATTTTCCGGAGAACAGCCTCAAAATCTCTCTTCCTCTTTAAACCACCAAAGATCGTCAAAAACTGAGTTTTTAGAAGAAAATGTTTGGAAGAAAGCAGTGGCGGATCTTCGATTTTCCCAAGATGGGGCAAAAACTTGACTTTTTAAATATTCATTCTTTGTACTCAAAGCACTTTTAACATTCAATAAAACAATTTTAGTCACATATTAAAAATAAAAAATAAAAAAGACATGCTTCAGTTTTTAAATTAAAAAAAAATATATATTTTAGTTAGTCACACCCCTCTCCCCGTATAATTAATTCATTAGTCATTAGCCACTTCGAAGACAATCGTCTGAATCTGTCGCCTACCCCAGGAGGCGGGCCTCGGTTAATAGCTCAGCACACTGGAAAAAATAACCACTGGAATGAATGTGAAACATACGGATATGCATGTATATTAGATCAGGCGATTAGGGTAGCAAAATTTGGTTTTAATGGATTATGGCAGTAGAAGACTCACTCGAGTGCTTTCAAGGCCAGCACGTTCCTATAAACGCTTCTCCAGAACTCGTGACCATATTAAATGGAGCTTAGACGACTGGAAAACCATAGCTTGGTCAGTGGAGTCACGGTCTCTGTTGACAAAAGCTGATGGTCGGTTTTGACTGTGATGCAAATCTCACAAAATCATGAACAGAAGCTGTCAATAAGGCACTGTGCAAGATGGAATTGTTCTCCGTAAAGGTGTGGGCTGTTTTTGCATGACATGAACTGTAGGTCGTTTGGTGCAACAGAGTCTACAACTAATTGAAAATGGTTATTAGTTTTTACATTTACTTGCTGCCTTTTATGGACTTCAACTACCCAAAGAACGATGAATTTTTTAGACAGTGCAATACGCCCTTTCCCCCGACCAGCAGTCCAAATTGGCTAGAAAAACATTCTGGATTCAGCAAATTTGGCCTCCTAGATCACCCAACAAGAATTTCATCAATCATTTTTGGGACATAATCGGGAGATCTACTCGTGCAAAAAAATCTGCAACCGCAACACCTTCGCAATTATGGACGCCTAGAGCGACAGCATGGTTTAATATTTCTGCAGGGAACATCTAACAACTTTTGTTGTGGACTTGCCACGTCAATTTGTTGCATTTCTTGTGGCAAAAAGAGGTCAGGCACGATATTAAGAGGTATCCCATCACTTTCGTTATCTCAGTGTAATATGTGTAAACATTTTTTTCTAAAAAAAATTTATAAAGTAAATTTCATTAAATAGTATTATCGGATGCCAAAATTCGTTTTGTCTCTCTATTGACTATTATGTACTTTTCTTTCTTTCTTATGGATTCAAGGAAGCCAAGTTAAGATGCTATTGAGATATTGATGTGTTTCACTTGCAGGATGTTACAATTAAATTTTGTTGGCAACTTTTTACTGACCTCACTATTGCAGCTAACATCTCTTTAAGTACAATTGATCCACTCTTGACGATTCCATTCTTGTTACTTTTTTATAAAATGGTATTTGAACCTTAAACATTAATGTAAAAATTCATTTGGTAGTTTTTTGGAGCAGTTTTAATAATAGGCGTAAAAAATACATTAGTTAATCCAACGAAAAATTATCCTCCTCCCCTAAAAATAAGAAATAATAGTTATATTTGCTAACAAGTTTTACACTGAATGATAAATGATCAAAAAAGCTTTGTGCTACAATATGAACAAAGTGAGAAACCAACAATTAGTATCAGTTTTCGCACGACTTTCTTGTTGACTGATCACTTTTGACTGATCACTTGTTCACTGGTGAAGCGGTCCCATTGTAGCTATAATGCTGTGTTTTCTCGAGATTTTGAGCTTTATTTACATTGGTTTTTCACTTTATTCAGGTTTTACGCAATTTATTAATTCATTGCTGCAAACTAAACTATGTTTCATGAAATACACCGCCAGCTCAGTCAATTCCAGCCGAGGACTGCAGTTTCGTGTTACTAGCACTCAACAGCCCGGCATAGGACTAACTGAGCTGGAGGTGGAAAAACAACGTCTGGTCAGTGCTAATTCTATGTTAGCTACCAGTTTGTTTGGCACTCCTTGCTTCCTTAAGATGTTTTCCACCTCCAGCTCAGTTAGTCCTATGCCGGGCTGATGAGTGCTAATTAGCACGAAACTGCAGTCCTCGGCTGGAGTTGACAGAGCTGGCAGTGTATTTCATGTTTTTCTGCCTTAGTCCTGGCAATTGGGCGGTAACTTACTGAATATGTTTCATGCTTTATTAATTTCACTTATCAAAAATACGTTTAAGGATTAAATTACTTTTTTATAAGTTAGTTTAAGCATATGTGCTTGGTGTAGATATTATTTACTTTGCATAAACGTTACTCAACATTTATATTTTTTTGGATAAAAATCGAAAAAAATAGTTCCATTTCCGTGATTTCCAAAAAATCCACTTTATGTAAAGCTTGTGCTTTGAATGTTAAGTTCTTAGTTTTATTTATTTTTATCATGATATTGAGTTCTTAGTTTGCTTTTGCTTTTTTTTTTTCAAATTTGTTATTAATTAAAAAAGAAAATTAGGATTTGGAATTTTTTAAAAATCAAGTGCCTTTGAAGAATTTTGAAGTAAATAATCAGTCATCTTTCTGTTGAAATTTTTTGAATTCGTTGTTGAAATATTTTGAATATGAGGAGAACTGTCCTCCCCCTGTTAGTTTATTAAGTACCAATAGCATCATCGCAAATGGAGGAGTTAGAAGTTCAAAATAATTTTATTGCCTTGAAAACCTCTCTCCAAATTCAAATATTTTCACAAAACTTGTGATTTTTGTATTAAAGTATTGATATTTCTATGTATCTGTTAATACTCTTACTTAGCGATGAAGCTGACTTACGTATTATTCTGAATTTGATAGATGACAAATTTTCCTTCAGAAAACGGAAGCAAGAAAAGAGAAAAGCTTGATTGGTGCCAAAAAAGTTAATTCGTACCGAGGATGAGCAAAACGGCAGAAACAGAAGAAAAAAGAACCTCCTGAATCCCATCCAAATGTGTTGGCATACTTCTACTTATTTCGAAAACTGTTCCAGTTGCCTATTGACTCAGTGGCATTGTCATTTGCCGCAATTCATTGAATAAACCTTTTAAACCTGGAAAGATATTTTATTTTTTGTAGCTAATCATTCTGTTTTTTGAATGCGATATTATGAACTAGAGTCTGTGAAGCCAAACAGTTTTTCCGAAAGTTCGGTCAATCCAAACGAACTCGGTGAGTTCAAAACCGAAAGTTCGTAAAAAAAAAAAAAAAAAAAAAAAAAACAGGAAATTAAAATAATTTAAATTATTTAAAAAATTTCGACTTTCAGTCGATTTTTTTTTTTAAATTTTTAAAGACTTTCTTACTTTACTTTCTCTGTCCATGGTCGCACTTGATACACTAACGCTTCAGCGTAAAGCGTCAGCTACTGTTATAATTAGAGGTATTTTTAACGCCCCTAAAAGCCTATTTCATGCTTTGAAAATTGAAAATACGCTTCGAAAATGTACTCAAGCATGTTTCCATGCTTTATGTTGATAGAAATGAGAATTTAAGAAGCATTACTAAACGTCAAAGATTAATGCAAACTACGTAGTTCGTAGTTCTAAGCAGCTATTTCCACGATGTTGAATTCGATATTTATCAGTTCTTGATAAAACTAAATAATAATTGTGGCCTGACAAGAATAACAATTAATGCTAGAAAATTCAATATGACATTACAAATTATTATCGAAAGAAGATGATACTTTTTTACCTTGCTTGGCTAACGCTTATTGTTTTGCATTTGTAGCTGAGTTATTTCTCTCGAATTCCCGAATCGGTTAATTTAAAATTTTTCTGTTTCGATTTTTCTAATTTCTGAGTTACGATTTAATTATGTCATGTTATGCAAATCATCAACAAAATTCTCACGGATATGTGGTGGTAGTTTTCTTTTCAGTTGATTGACCATTATTTCTTTTTACTTATCGAATTCTGTAATCTTACTACCATTTTATTCCACTCATGATAAAAATTAAAAATGGTTTAACTAAAAACGCGAAATCTCGCCAAGGTTACTTTGCTCGCACAATACTAAAATTATAACCCTAAACAAATTTGGCGAAACCTTTCAGCTGAGAATAAAAGGAATAAAGTAAATTCTTTCTCGGTTAAACATTTTTCATTTTGTTCTACGATGATATATTCAAGAAAATATTTTGCATACTGTCCATTCCAACTGAATGCTGCTGTAAAATATGGTTAGTTTAATTAATTTAAGATTAAAAAAAACCCCCATATTCCTACAAATTCATACAAAACAATAAAATTTTTTACCTTGTATAACGTTATCCAAGTTTGTTAATCCAGAATTTTCGCTCTCACCATTCCTCAATCAACTCATATTTTAGAAGGAAATAATGAAAACTAACATTATTTTGAGAAGCTCGAGAATACTACTAAGGGACGAATTAATTTCTGTAGCTGAAAGCAAACTAAGACACATCGATTGCGTTAATAAATACTCAGAACAAACTGCCTGTGTTTACGTCAGAAGACATACGTGGAACGCAAAGTAGCAATGTTTTAGTTTTCCCGGCAGTTTTATAAATCACCGCAAGGTAGCGTATTCGAGTGCTGGAGTTGCGAATATGTACTGTGTTCGTTTCACCACTCTAAAAAAAAAAAGAAAGTCATTAAGTATTTTAACGTCTTGGAAGGAAAAAAAAACCCAAGCAATATATCTTATTATAATGATATAGTAATAATTATTATAAAACAAAAATAATTATTTTTAAGTTCATTCTAGGACTTGGCGATATCAGAATTTTAATACCGCAATGTATCGCTCTCCAAATTTCGATATATCGACATATTCCTGGGGAAGTGGAAAGGTTATAGTTTAGAGTAGAACATAACGAAAAACAACAAAAAAACTTTTCCAAATATAATAAATACAATTATTTCTCTAATTCAAAACTTTCCTGGGGGGGGGGGGTGGAGGGCGTGCAAATGGTATAGCTCAAAGCATGACAAAAGTGCTTCGCAAAGAAAAAGTTTGAAATATTCAATTTAATATTTTGTTTTAATCTTTCAATTTGAGCAGTCTCAATAATTTGAATGTACTTTGAACTGTATTTCGTATTGACGTTTTAAATAGTTTATTTTTAGTCATTTAGTAGCTCTTGCTTTAAGACTTTTTACTTCTTAGTTTACATGTTTTTCTAATAACCGTAATGTTTTAAGGATGAGAACTTGTAAATTAAGCCATAAAATCATTTATAAATAAATTGAACTATACGCAGTGGCGTATATAACACACCCGCGGCACGGGAGGGGGTGTGTGCAAGAGGCATGAGGGCGCACGGTCTGAAAAAATTAACACTATGTTTCAATTAAAAAACAATTTTTCTTTTGGAGGAGGGGGGGGGGGCGGGCACCGAAGTCTATGTACGCTACTGAATATGCGTATGAATATCGTTTTATGATAGAGAAATTCAGGGGGATATTTTTCGTAATGGATTCTGTTGAAACATGAAACTTCCCGCTTTCAAGTAAATCTGATTAGCTCAATTTAAGCTTTAAGCACTCCCCTAAGATCTCTGTGTACATGGATGCATTCACTGTTTCAGTAGTAAGTGGAACTTTCAAATTTGCAACTGCTTTGCTGGATCATTTTGAAAGGTGCTTAAAATTGTGTTTGTCAACATGACTTTTCACTCTTTATACAACAAAATCGGTAAGTACAATCCAACGAACATATTCATGGGGAAATTAGGGCTTTCACCGCTACCAATTTCAAATAATTGATTTAACTAATCTCATTGCTACACACAGCATCTAATTTGTAACTCCAATAAACTATAGGAGTCGCTGCAATCACCGTCTAGTGGCAGCTGAAAAGGATAAAGCAAACATATGCCATAACGTATAAATTGCTTTTAAGCTTAGTGAATGCCGTTAATTTTTGTTCGTATGTATCTTTTTTTTTAAATTATTTTGAAATGAATTTTCCAAGTTCTATGGATATTCTGACACACATAAAAAGAGATGAGAAACCAAGAAGTAATTATTTTACTGCGCGTTGCATAACATTTTTGGCATTTGATGACATTTTTGTCACATACCGTCGTGGAGAAAACTGACATAAATAAAACATTTTATGCTAGATAATTTTTTTCTATGACTATATGATTGATTATTGAAAGAGGACGATGACATTTCTTTCTTTCTTTTTTGTTTGCCTGGCGCATATTGTTTCAAATTTACAATTGAGTTGCTTCTTAAATTGTCAAATTGATTTATTTTAATTTTCGCTGTTTCATGTTTCTAATTTTTCGAGTAAATGACTTAATTTCTCAGTAGCACAATCGGTTGGGAGATGGTTTGTCCCATTGAGTCCTTCTCAATGGTTGTTTCAGGTTCATTCCACGAAAATATCAGCCCTTTGTCCCGCATGTGACGGTTCATGTAATTCAATCAAAAGTTATAATTTTAAAGAGTAATGACGAAAGTTTTTGCTTATGAAATCACACGCAAGTTTGTAATTTGTTAAGCAGAAAGAGTTCATTAAATTTTAAAGTATTTTTTATGAAATATATGAGGCACGTGACGGATAAAATGATCGTTGTCCGTCCGTGGAATCGCCCTCAATGGTTTAGCTTATGGTTGGCCAACGGTAAGCAGTGTCAGCTTTGGCAACCGTTACCCAACCAACCTTTTGCCAACAAAGGGCCAACGATCTGCTACAGTGCTTACAATATCCCTACGATGGCCCATCGAAAATATTCACGGTTGACCCAACGATGCCCAAAAACTGTAGGGCCAAAGTTGGCTCATCGTTCGTTGCCAACCCACCATTCCCCAACGGTTTCTACCGGCAGCCACCGTTCGAATCCCTAAGCCACCGTTAACTCTAGCCACTGTTAAGGACTCTAGCCACCGTTGGCCAACCATTTCCCCACCGTGCGTGCTATTGAATTCTGTCGTGCTATGCCATGTAAATTAGAGTGCATGGTAGTACAGGGTGCGATTGAAAAGTAATAAAACTTTCGCGCGTAATATCTGGCAAGCGGCCAAAAAAATCGGGTGAAGGGAGAAAATGTACCTTGGACTTACCCCTTCCACGGGAGACCGCTCCCAGTTTGCTGGCAATAGCGGTTGAGTCAACATCGCTTTGTGCGTTAGAGCTATTTTGACAGGCGTTTCCAATTTGCCAGTGCAGAAATTGCAGCGATCGTTGAAACTGTTACGCAAAAAAATTTTGCGTATTACTCACCAAAACTTTTACCAAAACCCATGGGTTACTAAAAGAGGCTTATGGGGACCAAGTTTTGTCCAGGCCCTGGTTAATGTGTGGCACAGGGCGTTCAAGGGAAGCCGAGAGGACGCCGAAGACGAATAGCGACCCGGGAAGCCTTCGACGACGCAAACAGAGGAAGACGTGACCCGGGTTGGTGAATTTTTGAACATTGACCGTCGTGCTAGTCTCCGTGAGATTAGTGAGGAGTTAAATTTAACTGATTACAATGTGCGGGAAATCGTAGCCGAAAAACTGGCGATGCAGAAAATGTGAGCAAAAATGGTCCCGAAGGTTTAGAGTGATGAGCAAAAGCAATTGCGTGTGTAACTTTCTCGTGAAGTGCTGGAAAGTGACGAACAGAATGACACCTTGGACAGTACTATCACTGGTGATGAAACCTGGTGTTTCGAGTACGATCCAGAGAGCAAGGAACCAGCGCCGTGTCCAAGGGGAGGGTTTTAGGGGTTAAACCCCTCCCTTGGGGAAAAAATAAGCAAAATGAAGAAAATGTATATTTGACTTAAATTTACTTTAATGAGAAAGTTTGCGTTCAGCGTTTTTATTTTATTTGAATTTTCTCTGAAGTTTTTTGCGATTTACAACTGCTAAAGCCTTACAAACTGATGTAATATTTCGGGAAAAGTATGGCGGACGAACCGCTGAATGATCTACCAATGCAAAGAAATAATATTGCTTATTGTAAGGAGCTTATGGTGAATTCGGCATATGTTACATCTATGAAGATGCGTTAGTGATTGTGCTTGGCTATGTAATTTGCATCTGCAAAGAGCTCTTTCTTGTTTAGTTTATTAAGCATTATTTCAGAACATAACAACCTGATATATATTCTACATTATAAAAGAATTTGTGAAGAGTTTTTAATACTCATTGCAATATACTACATAGTAAGCAGATTTAATTAAAAAGAAGCAAGCAAAGTTTGATTAAAGCGAATATGTGAAACGAAGGAATACTTTGGTAACTTGTACAGCTATCCTTCAAGAATACAGCAGTCCTTACATGTGAGTAAGGGGGTTGAACTCCCCCCCCTACTGGTAAGATTAAAACCCCTCCCTTTATGAAAATCTGGACACGGGCCTGCAAGGAACAGAGTGCGGAGTGGCACACAAACTCGTCACCACGACCCAAGAAGACGCGCATGTCAAAATCCAAGGTTAAAACCATGCTAATCGTGTTTTTCGACTCTCGAGGCATCGTCCATAAGGAGTTCGTACCTCAATGAAGCACTGTGAACGCGACCTTTTGCAAGGAAGAGCTCCTTCGGCTCAAAAAACGTGTCACCCGGTGTCGACCCGACATGGTTAACAATTGGACTCTCCATCACGGCAATGTGCCGGCGCACACTGCCTTCCTCTGCACCTCTCTACTGGCCAAGATGGGGGATCCGATGCTTCCCCACCTTCCCTACAGCCCAGACGTGTACCCCCCGGACTTCTTCTTATTCCCGCTCGTTAAAAGGAAGCTGAAGGGAAGGCGTTTCGACTTCATCGAGGCATTGAGCTGCGTCGAGGCGATCCGGACGAGCTCAATGCGATCTCGGGGGATGAGTTTAAAAAATGTTGCCAGCAGTGGAAGAACCGCTACCAGCGTGTATTGACGCACAAGGGTCCTATTTTGAGGAGTATTAGTTGTGTGACCCAGAAAGTTCAATAAAACTGCCTAAAAAAAGTCTTGTTACTTTTCAGTCGCACCCTGTAGTTTTCTTTTCAATTGAAGTTGCCATTAGTGTTTATAACTAAACGAATTCTGATACCTTGATACCTTTAATCCATTCCTCAAGGAAATCACTGAACTTATAAGCAAATGTCACCAAGTCGCATCAGGTTCTTTCCTAACACAACACTTAAATAATAACCTTAAAAACTTATATATTTTTTCTTCTTCAAATTCTCTATGCTCTTTCTTGCTGCATATTTTTTTCTTTCTGTTCTACGTTAATATTTTCAAGATTTTTTTTTATGCTGTCCATTCCAATTAGGTGCTGCAATAATATTAGATTGGCGAAATCAGTTATTTTTGAATTAGGTGGAGGTGAAAGTTCTGATTCTTCAGCTAATGTTATCAAATCTGTCTTTCGAGCTTTTCGAGCTTTAGAAAAAAAAAAGAAGCTCATATCTATTCTTTTTTTTCAGTGCGATTAAAAATAAAAATGTTTACTCAGAAAATTGTTCAACAGATTCATGGTTTGCGGTTGATCATTTAAATGATGAATAAATGTACATGCGCATCACATAGGAAGCATGTAGAACGGAATGTTTTACCGCATTCAGTAATTTCGTAAATCCCCACGAGGTAGCGTATTCGGCTCTAGAGTTGCGAATTATTTTACTTAACAAATGGCCTCTCCTCTCTGCACTTTACTCCATACCCCATAGCAGACGGCATTCACTGATGAATTAATGAGAAAGTCTTTTTAAATAAGAGCCGGTGTATGTTATTTATCTTCCAGGGATACATTGATACCTCAGATACGCGTTCAATTTTGTGATATCATATAACGTAAAAATTATAGGTTGATATTATGTTCAAGAAAATACACTTCTGATTTTGAGTGTCAGTATGCTGATTTATATTTTCAGTAAGAACTGTTATTAACGATTCTGCTTTGATTAGTTTTTATTATAGTTTAATAAAATTATCTGGAAGCAGACCCTTTTTTTTAGCCTCATGAACAATTTTTGAGTATTTTTTGTTATCGAGATCCCAGAGTCAGAAAGGGAATCTTTTTGTTTCTTTGTACAAAATAAGAAAACAATGTAAAAAAATAATAAAGAAAAAGTCAAATTCATGGACTTTGTAGCAGTCATTTTTTGTTCAATGAATGGGGTCGAATATTGGTTCGTTGTGACATGATCTTTTAAAATAAGGAGCAAAAATAACAATAATAAATTTAAATAACATCTTTAGCGCCACCTTCAGTTGAAGTCTCGTTACTAACTGAACGCATTACTTTTCTGAAAGAAGATGAGCCTCGGCAATGACGTAAAGTTCGGTATAGGGTCATTGTCTTTGATGCAGCAGTTTTACGAAGGAAAAATTAGTGTTGTGCAAATTTAAATTAAAAACGAGGGACCATGAACTTTATTCATAGACCTGATTCGGAGGTATTTTTTCGGTAGTGCTGTATATATGTTCCATCTACAAAAGGCCAGTAAGTTAATTAGTGATAACTTGTCTGTTTTCAATGCGTTCCTAACGAAAACGTAGTATTACTCTGAATCGTAGATTATTTGTTTTTCAATCTGTTATTCGATATGTGAGCAAAAATGAAAAGCCTGAGAATGTGAGTTTGGATACGCATTTGGAGCTACGATGAGTGGGAGACCTCGAACAACATCCTTCGTTGAAGGTAACAAGCAAACTCAAAAACCTGACCTTTCCGGTGGTAAAGTAACATGTACTGCTCTTTATACAAGTTAGTATTTTCAGGAGTTTTTAAGCTCTGATCAAAGACTATTTTGTTGCATGATTTCGATTTGGTGTGACTCAAGTAAGATATCTATTCTGAGCAAACTTTGTGGCGTTGATAGCGAAGAAAAGTTATAAGTAACAATCTTAAGAGTTTCTGAGGCTGACGAATTGCACAATATGATCACGGTGGCGCGTGAATTCGACGATGCACTTGAAATTACTTAAATTATACTTGCACTTCAAATTTGTTGCTAGAAAATATATGGATCACCTCATACTGCTGAATTACAATGAAAATTCAATTTGTAGTAGAGTACACTGATAATATTTTTCTTTTGTTTTGTAATTTTTAAAGTTAAAAACGTAAAATTTTGATGTTTAAAAGTTCCAAAATCGCTTGAACAAGAATATTTTCTTTGCATGAATGTCAAATATGATGTGCTGATTAATTTGTACAAAGAGTTGTGATATGTGCTTGTAGTCCATATTGCATCTATTGTCAATCATGATGTATTTAAGAGTTTTTTAAATTCCTCCAGAGTTTTTTAAATTGAGGAAAAAGATATCTGGGTTCCATTAAACCATTGCATGAAGTCATTGCTTTAAGTTTTGAAGTTTTAAACTTGAAAAGGAAAGGAAAAAGTGAAATTAGCTAGTTGTTTTGGATGTCAAAATTGAAAAATAATTTTCTTTTAATTTCTTGTCTTCATAAGTTGTAATTAAAAAAAAAAAAATCCATATAGCGGCATTCAAATTTCATTCCTCTCAGAATAACATACATATATATGATTAAATTATACTTGTTTGTCTTGTAGAAATATTCAATTAGTTCCTATCCAATGTCTGATAGATGTTGAATTTATTGGTGCTGGAAAATCACTTCTCTCGTGCAATATGAAGTATCTGAAACGTCTTTAGTACCTTTTGCTATACTGGAAGTAATTTTATTAATATCTTGAATATTGTTGTTTGAATTAGTCAAATTAAGCATAATTTAATTATTATTTATAAGACAGGAAGAGTGTAATACACTTGTTTATTTTATTCCTTTTTCTATGCAGCCTTAAAATATACTGAAGCCTTAGTTGATGTATGTCATGTGATTTTCAATGTATGGCTTGTGCCATAACATGATATACTATACAAAACACTTGACCCAAAATGTGCATCACAGTTCTCACATTGCATCCATCTCAAAGGACTGCAAATTTTGTTTGTTGTTGCGGGAATTTCGTACAATAATCACATTCAAGCAATGTAATGACAATTAAAACAGGACTGAACAAACATTTATTTCATCGAAACAGATATTTTGTTGTGTTGGTATTCAGTATTATGAGGTTCTACTGTATTGCTGAATGGTTTCATGTCTCGGATACCATAGTAGTGAAATGAATTCTTGATTTATTGAGTTTTTTCAAAGCTTTAAATCGACATCAATTTAATTCAGTGAAAAATCATTTTTGCACATTTGAACGTCACAGCTGTGTATCAGCTCCATTCCATTTATGTTTTAGCTTGTCTGAAACCTGGGTTGGATATACGCACAAGTATCACTGGTCATACTAGGGTTGCAAATTTTGGAAAGCAACAAAATCTAAGATAAGATATGGTATTTTATAAATTTAGATATTTATAAACTAAGCAGACTGCTAAAAAGTAAAACATATTGTCGAATAATCTTGAGCATTTGACTAATTGGCCAGCAATGACTTGAGACATTCTCGAGAAAGCATTAATCTGTTTTCATTTTCAAAATCTTGTCGAGGAGGAATATGTTAGTCAAGGAATAACTAGAACTCATATCATGCTTACAAAATCCTATTGAGTATTTTAAGTTAGCGAAAGATTTGTTGCAAAATATTCCGCTGCAATGTTTAACTGGAATCCTGCTCTAATTTCTCAGATCCCCTACTTTTAAGTAATCTATGCAAGAAACTTGGACCTGCCAAAGATTCATCAAAACCCATCATTGACTGGATGTGGGATATTATTTGCCCTTGACATTCCAGTGATCCTTTCATCCAAAAAACCAAACACAGTGGAGCAACAGCCCATAAGGGCCAAGGCCTCAGTTTTCCTGAAAAAGGGCTCTGGGGTGCAAGGCAGATGTTCTGGTTAGGTGATCAGCCGAACGCGAAACCCCCAGGATTGAGTCCCGAAGTATGCTTGGTGCTCGTTTTATCAACCGAATGAAGGGAGAAACGGCTGAGTCCACCTTGCCTAACCTGGGAATCAAACCTGGGCCTGTGGCGTTGGAGAACAGAGCGCTACCACTGAGCCACTGGGATTCTATCCTTGCACCTACCCATTTAATTAGTTTATCTGTTCTAAATGAGGCAAGTCATAAAACTGGCAAGTTTTAGCAAGTATGAAGTAATTTGCATAGTAATACTGTTCTACTTGCACTACCAGATATTTTTAATTTAAGAATATTCTCACTTTTAGTTGCATCAAATTTAGCTATTAAAAATTTTGGTAATTTTGCAAGCAAAAAAAAACATAAAACCAACATTAAAGTTTAAGAATTAAAATATACTGAGAGTTGAAATAGGTAAATAATATTGTGAATTTTTCCCTCTCTTGAAAATTTGATTCCACTGTGTGCTATAAAAAGCAGCGTATAAACTTTGCCCATAATTGATGCTAATTTTTTTTTAAAACATGAAATGTAATGTGCTTACAGTTGAAAAGAGTCGGTTAGACAAGGGAATCAACAATCAAACAAGGGAAAACTTATCAAATTGATTAGGGAAGGAACTTAGTATTATGATGATAGGGCATTATGTGCTTTGCTTAGTATTGGCTGTGAGGCTATTGTATAGCTTGACCTCAGAGAGATGGCAGGTGAATTTGAAGCGGAAATTAACCGCTTCATTTTGTTATAGGCTGGATCAACGAGAATGCGCAACTTTACTGATTGCTCGTTCTTGCTTATTCTACCATAGTGTTCCATTTTCGCTTCCAGTTCATGTGCCATCTCTCCATGGTCATGCTTTACAACTAATCCGACCTTGTATACTTTCATTATATATTGCTGTTGGCTTATTGAATAGCTCTGATTGGTTTTGAATTTCACTTTCATGGAAGAGTTTAATTGATGTTGAATGAAATACAGCTATAAATCATTTTTATGCTGTTAAATAATTTGCATTTTTGTATTGCTGAAAACTCATATTATAATTTTGAGTTATAAATTCAATTATTTTAGGCAAGGACGGTGGCAAAGTGACAACTGTCATTGCCACTCCTGGACAAGGATCTGATCGTCCACTTGAAGTATGTTACACCGATACGAAAGTCATTGGAAATGGGTCGTTTGGAGTGGTGTACCAGGCTCGTCTGGTGGAAACAGGAGAATTGGTTGCTATCAAAAAAGTTTTACAAGACAAGCGTTTCAAGGTATTTTAGTATATTTCCATATGTATCCATATAGAATTGAAAATTTAAATTTTAGTTAGTCACTTTTGGCTGGTAGACACTTTTAGTATATAGTAGTCACTTTTTTATCGTTAGTAGCCACTTGATGCAAGATTTGTCTTATGAAAGCAAAAGGAGATACACTATAAGTAACCTTTTGATGAAAATATCATACAACATGTGACTGCAATTTCATTTGCAATTTTTTTTCTTTTCCTTCGAACCCCGAATAGATTGTTTTTATTTGTAAATGTTAAAAGCAGTGGTCGGAAGTAGCGCGCTACAAGTAGCGACGCTACTGTAGTAGCTACATTTCTTAGTAGTTTGTAGTGTAGCGCACTACTTTTGAAAATAAGTAGAGTAGCGAGTAGTTAGCTACAAAAAAAAGTAGTTTGTAGCGATTTCTAAAAATTACTTTTGAAAAAAGTTTCAAAAAAAAAAAAAAAAAAAAAAAAAATAAATAAATAAAAAACGAGGTTTTAAACAATCTGACTAGTGCAAATAAGTCTTATGCGAGTACAACTTGCATCAATCAGATTCGAAAGACTGAAAAATATGAGTTGACATCAAATATATTTTGACGCCATAATTTGTATCTGTTTGACGCCATTAGTTTGTTTGGCACTGAAATATTCACATTTCCGCAATATTCGCTTTGAGTGGAGCATGACTTAGAAAGAAAAGAATAAGTGATTACTGACAAGTAGTACCACGTACGACGTTAGTGTTTTCTGTCAGCAGAGAATGTCCCGTGGATGAACATTTTATACGTCAATATCCGGCTAATATGGAAGCTACTGTAAATGTTATGGAAGAGAATGATATTGAACTGCTTTGGCAGGCTAACAACAAATATTACAGTGTTAGTGAAACGTATGACGACGGAAATTTTTCCGTTTCGTGCAAACTTTGCCAGCTAAGCTTTCGATATCAATGTCATCGACCATATGCAGCCGAATCTCAACTTTTGCAAGGGATGCGTTCCAAGACTTCTCGCGTAGGTTAAAATTTCGCGTTGTGGAAAGGGGTATACGATTTTTTATGAACATAATATCATTTTAGACATTTGAAAACATCCTTCAAACTGCTTTAACCGATTTCTTAAATTTCTATTACCGAGCTTTAAGTTAGAGAACTGAAATTTTTCTGTATTAAAAAAAACTGTTAAATACGGTTAGGATGCACAAAATCAATGGGAGAGAATGACATAAAATGAAACAGTACGGTACGTACATATAGGATGTAGCAATAATAAAATGCAGTACTACAACGCAGGGTTTAAGCTGGGTACAAAAGTTCTTTAGCATAAAAGCTAAAATTGATGGGAAAATGTTAGCAAAATGCTAAAATGTTACACATTCTAATATATTTATATATGCCTCAGTGTGTTTCATCTCCAGTTGAAAATAAAATTCATATTTCATTTGTGACATCCTTGAAGAAATAAGTACAACAGCAATTTTTTTAAAACATAAAATAAAAAAAGAAAACAGGATTGGTGTTTAGAACGTTGCAGTCCCCTCTTCCTAATAAAGGAGTTTTTGGGGGGACATAATGCTGGATAAGACTAATAGTTATTGAACTTAATTGTAGCTTAAACATCTTAGCTAAGATTTAAAAAAATTAAGTTGATTATCGCCATGCACGCTTCCTCTCTAGGATCATACATTTCTTCTTTATTTAAAAAAACTAATTTATTTTTTATTTGAGCAAAAAAGAGAAAATGCATTGCTTAATTTTCGCAATTTAGATAGCGTTTTCGCATTTTGCGAAAAATGCGACCGTAGCGGAAACCCTGCTACAATGGTACTGTACAGTAGATACAGTAATAAATTCGACGCACTTTTTAGTTGTTCAAGCATATCGGAAATCTTTTAATAAATTTTTTTAGTTGACAGAAACTTTCTATTTTTCCTTCCATTTTAAAACTTTATATAAACGGCCCACTTATGTGAAATTATGTTGCATCAACTTCATATTTAAAATGAGAGAGTTGTGGAGTAGCGATTTGTAAATTAACAAAGCAATGTTTCGACAAGTACAGTGCGGAGTACTTTTGCTTTCAGTGATGCTGAAGGGAAAGTCCATTCACGAAACTAATATTTAGTGCCTAATAAAGAAGAAGATACACAAGACTTGCGATTCCCTCCCGAATATTTTCGTGTTGCGGGATGGGGAATTCGCGTTAGCCCTAAAATTCGTTGCTCGAGAAAAGTTCACTATTTAGCCATTTCGCGTGAGTCGAATCACATTGTAGTGCGAGTTCACTGTAGTTTAAAATTACACATTGAAGTAAAGTAAACATTCTTAGCTATGTTTCATGTTTCGGATATTTTTTAATATTTAATTAAAATACTCTAGTACCATTTGGGATATTTTTCCTATTTCTTTATTTTTTTCTTTTTTACTGATGTAGTGTTGATATATCAACAAAATAAAAGCCAATTATTAAATATTGTAAGTTTTTGAGGTCATTCAGTGAAATTGAAAAATGCTTTTATTTTATTTTATCAGAAGCATAAGAAAAGAGATGATGTCCAGGTCCGAACCAGTAGCTTGAAGTTCAAAATCAATTAACTAATTCCTACAAAATATAAGTTCCTATAAAATTTACTCCTATGATAAGAATTAAAGTTTCTCATTTGTTTAAAAGATGTTTTTCATCATCAAATCAATTTTATGTACATATATGTATGTCTATGTAAAATTTTAATCAAGTTATGACTGCATCTATTTATATTTTCAAGTAGCCGAGTTGCACTTCTTGAATGAAATATTCACTGTCAGGAAAGGAGAAAAAACTTGAATGGTTGGAGTCTTTCAACTTTTTTAAATCCTTTCTTGCAGTGAATATTCGTAAAAATCGTAAAAAATGGTTTTAATGACAAATTGGTTCAGTTTATCCATTCATCAATCCATTGAAAGAATAAGTAATATTCCTTGTTCAAATGAGCCCATTTATTAATCTAAAGCACTTTTTGAATTTTTTTCGTTCAATCCTCAAACGGTGTGTATGTGTATGCTTTTCATTTATTTATTTTTTAAGAAGTAGCGAAGTAGCGACTACTTTTCAAAAGTAGTTTGTAGTTGCTACATTTTGAAAAAAGTAGTTGTAGTTGTAGTTAACTACTTTTGTAATGAAGTAGTTGTAGTTCGCTACAAAAAAAAGTAGTTTTTCCAACCACTGGTTAAAAGTATATTTTTTACCAGTATTTAACTTTTATTGTTTATTACAATCAATTGATTATTGTTAACAAATCGCTTTTGTCCGAATGTGATCACATTAAACGGTGTCTACTGTATATCATTTGTATAAAGTGATAATAAAAAATTCCTTTTTTATTTTATGTTCATAAAATTATCAGTTATTTAACAATTTTAATTTTGATGGAAAATGCCTAGTCAAAAATGGAAAGTAGATCAGAAAAAATGAAAATCTGATGTCTGTATCATGACTAATGCATATTTTTCAAAAAATTCTGGCAATATCGGCGGTCAGGTTATCCGCTGGGCTTTTCACATTGTTTTTTAAAATGTTATTAACTGTTTTTTTAAACTTATGATTGTTATTGTTTGTTTTTACCTTTGTTACATAATTTTTTTACATTCAACGTTAGTAGATACAATGTAGCAATGTTTTTAGCTATATTTAAAGGGTATGCGTGAGTGTTATTCATATTTTTTAGCTATTGTATACAGTAGTATCGTTTTTTACCTATTATTCGGATTATCCATGGTTTTCCCTTATACGTGGTTACCATATGATCCTATTCCGACGAAAGCGGAATAATTCTGCAGATAATCCAGAGTTTACTGTATATTTATTGACTATTTATAAATTTTAATGTCGTGATAGTAAAAGGTAAATGGCCTAGTAGCCTAAAGCCATTTGGATAAATAAATAGATCTAGAAATTTTTTTTTTTTTTTTTTTTTTAAGTCTTCCTATTCTTCTTCAATTCTCTTATTTTTTGAGGGTTTTTTTACATCAGGAGGGAGAAACATGCTCAGATAGCAAAAAAATCTCATACATGTATGGATGTAAGTCTATACTATTAAAACCTATGCATATCTGTGTATCTATAATTTCCTCTGTACTGGCAGTATCTACCAGGTCAATGCTGGTAGCGTTGGATACAGGGGAAGCGATTCCGCCCTGTCTCACCCCTCCAAACCTTTAAGGGCCAGAAATCCAGTCCGGAGGATGTCCTAGCACACTGAAAAGCATTAAAATCATCAATTGAATGGGCCTCTAGAAGAAGGGCACTTGATCTTCATTAATATTTTTTAACTTTTAATTTGTAAACATATTCCCTTCTTCTAGTGACCCAGTCAATTGTCACTCTCCGCAGTCTGCATTAAGCTACCACAGATGGCAAACAGGGTTTGGCGAGCATTAGGCAGAGCCCTCCAGTGAAAGACTATAAAGTTGTTCAGCAATATGAATAATTTAATATTAATTTTAGTAAATGTGAATAAGCATATTCACTGTATTTTTTAACAATATCAGTGTAGATTAGTGTGTTTAGTTAACTGTTATTCATAATTGCCAAAAAGAAACATAACTTTGAAAAGTTATGATGCTAGTTGGTAATGAAACAGTAACTTTTCAATACCATTTTTTTTAAATAAAAATTTTACTTTATTTTTAATGTTAGCTCCAATAGCTGTAGCATTGGAGCTAACAATGATTCATTTGTTAAATTCTTAACTACATTTGAAATATCTAACTATCATTGCTCTGTTTAGAGTTAATTTTGCAAAAAAAAAAATGTATTTTTGCTTTTTAAATGAGTGAAAGAATAATTGTCAAATTTTTGTCTCAACAATATAACTTCCTGTAACATTTTAAACTTTTTTCTAAATTTTGATGTTAAAGTCTGGAAATTTTTTCTTTTCAGAATCGGGAGCTGCAGATAATGAGAAAACTTAACCATTGTAATATAGTGAAACTGAAATATTTCTTTTATTCTGGAGGCGAAAAGGTAAGATTTTTGATTAGAATTCGGTTTTAAATCGTACACATAGAAAACATATTGCAATGCCATAAGTGCCCGTTTTCGCCAAGAGCAATGGCTCAGTTGGTACGTTATATCCTCACAAGAAGCTGACAAAAAGAAACCAAGATAAGATCTTTTATCAAACAATCCTTTAAAAATTGCTATGGTTGCCATTACCATAACCCTGTGGGCACTCTTGCC
The DNA here is from genome assembly GCF_026930045.1 of Uloborus diversus. Taxonomy (NCBI): domain Eukaryota; kingdom Metazoa; phylum Arthropoda; class Arachnida; order Araneae; family Uloboridae; genus Uloborus; species Uloborus diversus. Next base: position 104,743,352 of record NC_072738.1, on the reverse strand, counting down.
ACCAGTGTACAAACATTTTTTCTTTCAAATTAGAAATTATCACTGAGACAGTGTTAAAATGTGCTGTAAGTTTCTTATTAATATGCAATAAAGTGATGCTGTTATTTTCAACAGCATGTTTTGGTAAATTTGATTACTTTTATAGTGAAATATTGGCCAAATATTAGTTGGATCAATTTGTAACCATTTTCTTTGTGGATTCTTATTGTAATTAATATGCAATATTTCTTTTTCATTTAAGTGACTAATTTGAAAATATTTTTTTTATAAATAAATAATGCTGAATAATTATACAGTTTAGCCCCCTTTATAGCAAAATCGAAGAAACCAAATAAAATTTTCATTCTATCTTAATTTCACTAATGAAGAACTAAATACTTCACTATAAGTGGGTGTGACCGTATAACATTTTCATTATGTCATAAATCATAGCAACAATTTTATGTAGGAAACATATAGAATGCATGGACCGTTTCATCCATTCGGTTAAATTTTTCATCACGCCAATAACTGTTTACAAAAAAGTGGATGACTTGGCAACCGCTTAGACTCCACATTTTCAAACCATTAGCATTCTAAAGATTTGGATTATTTTTGACGTAGGTTTTTCTTGGAAAATGATAAATTTTTTTGACAGTTTTAATTATAAAACACTGCTGAGGCATATTAGAGAGGTTTTTTTTCTTCTTTTTTAAAGATTATTTTTTACTTTCACTTAGTTATTTCACAAAGCAATTCTTGCTTTCCCTGAAATAATTTTTAACTTGATTTCTGCTGAATATATGCAGTAGTAAAATGTCATGTTGAATACTAGCTGTGTTACCTGACATTGTGGAGGCTACCTCTAAAATACAAGTTGTGTCAAGTGACGCATGTTTAACAATCAGGCTTAAATAAGATTTAAAAAAAGTAAAATTTCCATCAACCTGTGGAAAAGAGCAATTTTATGAATCAAAATTTAAATTTAGACTTCTTTAGATTTTTTTTAAAATTGAGAAAATTTAGTTTGGTTACTGACAGTGGAAACATTCCGTTCGCAAATTTTCTGGAAATCGTGGTTTTACTACCCATTATGGCAAAAAGCCCCCCATGTGAATTCCTGAGCATCAAAGGAGCTCTGCCAAATTTAGCATAGATCATTCAAAAACTGGATTTGTGTAAGAAAAACTGCCTATGGAAATTTCTGAGCATTAACTTACCTCTATGCAAAGCTGGGCAAAGATCCGAAGCAACCTGTGGATTTTTGTATAAGGAACATTCACACACATGCAGTCATTTTTATGTGTGTATGGTTTTTTTTTAAAATGAGAATATGAGAAGAAAAAAATTCTTTTTTTTTGTCTAAATTTTAACATTATTATTATGTGAAATTTCGGTAGTTCAACATCAAAGTCAGTAAGTCTATTTAGATGCTTCAAATTATAAAAATGTTGACTCTGTTTAATGTAAATACTTAAATATTTAAAATAACTTATTCATTCTTACCTTTTTGAAATTTTCTGCTAGAATAATATTCTAAAAATATTTTAATTATGATTTTTGGTTTTATTTATAGAAAGAAGAAGTGTATTTAAATCTTGTCCTTGAATTCATACCAGAAACTGTCTATAGAGTTGCTAGACACTACAGTAAATCCAAGCAGACTCTGCCTATGCCATATGTTAAGGTACAATATTTTTGATATATATTTTTTAAAGAAAATAAGTTTTCTGTTCAATATTAAATTATAAAAATTGTGAATATTGTTTCATAACCATTTTATTGAAGATTTTTCTTTTTTTAAATTTGGTAATTTAGTCGAAATAAACAAAATCAGTAACTACAAATATTAGCTTTTTGAATTAAAACAGAATAATTGAAAAACTAACATGTTGGAAATTTTTCCAAATTAAGAATGAACAAAATCTAAACTTCTAACTTTGCAAGTAGAGCTTTCGGTGAAAACTTCCATCTCTGCTTCATTTCCTTTCTGTTTACATTTGATTTTCATGATTTTTGATTTCATTAAAACACATGAAATTGGTTTACTGAAGTTTTTTGCATGACTTTTCCCATTAAATTGATGGATTAGAAATTGCAATCTTTGAAATATCTGCTTCATCGCAATATTTCTTGTTTCACCAATGTTTTTTCTTTTAAACAAAATTATTATCTTTGGACATTCTTTTAAGAAGCCTCTTAAGTTATATTATATTGAATTTTTTAATCCTAAATTTTTGGATTAAGAGATGCACATTTTATTTCTAAATCAAATACATTAAAATTTTATGCATCCAATGTCAATATTGTAGCAGTAATAATTCATTAATAGCAAGAATGTTCAGTATCAAAAACTAATGCTATGGTTCTTCAAATGAGAGAAATTAAATTTTTTTCACTGCAGTCTTTTATGGGAAAATTCTAATTCATATCTCAAGCTTACCTCAGTATTGTAAAAAAAAGCACCAGCACATTCATAGCTAATAGCACAAAATTCATAACTAGACAACACAACCTCGAAGCACAAGGTCTCGGAGAGGAAAACCGCATCCAACTTTTTGTGTAAACTCCTTGCAATCAGGACAGTTTAATAGTTTGGGCAAACCTTACCTGGCAGCTTGGCAAAAGCTACGCATATCTTAATCACAGCATTATAATGCTGTCAGGTTAGGTTTGCCCCATCGATAGATACATACCTCAAAATCGTTCACTCAGACAACATCAGAGTGTTCTCAGATTGCAGATCCACTATCGATGCCATTCAGGGAGGAAAAACAAGGCTCACCTAAAATATCAACTCCCTTCTGCTCTCTATTGAGGCAATGGGAAAAACTTGTACCCTTGAGTGGATCCCAACTCATGTCGATATTGAAAGGAAGGAGCTGGCCGACTCTCTTGACAAAAAAGACAGAACAATCAACCTGCAACCCTATTTACTGCAGTTTTTGATGCCAACGCATTCACAAAAAACAAGTTCTGCGCTAACCCTCGAAAAAAATCCTCACTGCCAGAATTCAACTACAGTCGTGAGATAATGGTGACCATGACCAGACAAAAAACAAAATGCTTCAAAAGCATGAAGGTCCTATCTGAGGACTTTTAAGAACATGTGGGTGCAGGTACTGCTCGGGCATGCAGTTGAATACTAACATCTTTTAGCTGTCATTCCATTGCTCATACCCTTTTCCAAATTAATATTGATTGTAAAATAGACACATTATACACCTACAAGGCCAATGACATTGCAGAGGCATAAAATTCACACCTTTAGCACTACCTATTTTTTTTTCTGGCTGTGCACTTTGTCATGCATGACTACAACAACACAGAATCCGTAAATATATTTTTCAAAGCTTGAACAATTGCTTTGAACAGAAGAAGATTAGTTCTTTGCCTTGTGCAGTGTGACTTCTGATAGAATTATTGAAGATGGACACAGGAAGGATTTGATCTTGTAGTTTGCTAAAATGGAAAAAGGACTTTCGTCTTCAGTTACATTAAAATAGAATAAAAGTAATTTCTTATGTATTTAACTGTAATAAGTTTTAAATTATTTTAGGCATGTAGCGTATGAGATTAAAGATAACCATCTTTACGAAGAAAATGAAATTAATTTGTTCTGATGCGAACAAAAATAAAACTTAAAATCTTTATCTAAATTATAGATTACAGTTTCATTTATGTATGCTATTCTCCCTCACCCCACCTCCCATTTGGATATATGTATTTATTTATTCTTGTATTTACTCATTTATTTGATAAAAAGTATTTTTAATAATCATAATTGCCCCATGAAAAAAAAGAGAACATTTTCCACTTTCTTTTAGAAGTACAAATTTACTGCCAAAGAAAAAAAGTCATGCAAGTTTTAATCTTTTGAAGTACGGTACAGCTTTGATTTAACAATACCCGATTTAACGATTCCCTCAATTTATTACTACATTTCATTTGTCCGGATTTGACTGTATTACTTACTGTTCGTTCTCGAAAGCAAGGACTAGCACTCGGGATAGGTTCCAGTTTAAAAAAGGGCGAAAGGTTGTGGATGGGCACTTTCCTCTCTTACTTGCTGTCTCTGTCCTTTTCGACGCTACTTAGGAAGAACTGCGGAATGCATCATTTTGCACCTTTTTACTTCCGGGTTTCCCTTCCTGTTTTGGTTAAGTCAGAGTAGACCTGACGCATGCGCAAATTGACGGAAGGTCTCAGGTATTGAAAACAGACAGTAAATGTCTATGCTCCTTGATTTAACTAACTTTTTCCGGTCCCTTAACAATCGTTAAATAGAAGCTGTACTGTAAATTGTTCTTTCTTTCTATGCTATAATTTTCTAAATTTTCCATTTTGTTCATTTTGAAAAGATTAATTAAATATTTCTTTTTCAGTTGTATATGTATCAGCTGTTCAGAAGTTTAGCTTACACTCATTCTCTTGGAATTTGTCACCGTGACATCAAACCCCAGAATTTACTACTAGACACAGAAACAGGTGTATTGAAGCTGTGTGATTTTGGAAGGTAAAAATTGTTTTTAGTCTTTAATATCATTTCAAATTAGAGCATATTTGCAAACTTCTGAAGATGAGCATCTGCTGCAAGATGCTTCAAATTAGCAATTTTACTGCTCCAGGCTGCTCCAAATCTGAAATTTTACTGCTCCAGGTTGCTTCAAATTCGCCGTTTTCCTGCTCCAAGCTGCTCCAAACTCACCATTTTCCTGCTCCCAAGATTGCTCCAAAAGCAAGTTTTGGTCGGCACATCCCTGCAGAAGTTAAGATTTTTTAAGGTTCAGGGGATTATTCCATATTGAACCAACAAATAGGCCAAACTGCACTATTTTTGATTTTGATGAAATTTGGTAGATAATATGTACCAATATTCTGTACTCCGAAACTGTTTTATTTTTTTCTTGGAAAAATTTAATTTCTTAGATATAGCTTTTTAGCTCCAAAGATAAGTGAAATTATGCATTTTTTATCCTTTTCTGAAAGCTGTAGTAAATTAGTAGGAGATCAAACACAGCTTATTGTAAAGCTGAAGAGATGAATTTTTATTTGTACATAAAAAAAAAAAATTTTCAGTTAAGCCTAATGAGAAATCAGAGTCGAATCCTGGATAAAAAGTACCGTTTTGTCATTTCAAGCATAAAAAATGCAATGAGACTTATAGTTAGAGGCTGTTCCCCCCCTCCCTGTTGCAATTAGTTATGCATACTAGAAGCACAGAAAAAACCGTAAGGCTAACTTTTAAAGACTTAGTAACAAAATAGTTTTTACTTTGTTTTAACGGGCAACATAACAGCTTCTTACCCTATCATTTTCCAATTTTCATCTCCTTGCCCACAGGCCGTTCTTGGGGAATAAAAAAACCCATTTTTTTCTTAAGTTTAAGCAAAGGGCACTACTGGTTTGTATGTTTGCATTTTTCAGATACATTATTTGCTGAAGCACCTAAGCTTTTTGCTGAACTATCGTGTGTTATAAAAGAAAAGAAAAAGTGGTAAAGAAAAAATAAGGGTGAATTTAAAACTTAATTTTTAGCATAATATTTAAAATACAGTAAAATGTTTTTTAAATTTCATTGGAAGGGGAAAGAATAATTGAAGAAACAAAGGTTTTGATCAAGTTATAGAAATGAGCAATTGAATCAAAAGCGAGAAAAGTATTTTTTTTAGATTGGTTCTTTTCTGTATTGCTGTCATTGAATATTTCATTGTAGTGTTTCTGCATCTGTATGTTATGTGTTTTTAATTATAGCAGTTAAGCAGTTACATTAATTAATAAAGGAATTTAATACATTTAGGGATCAAAGTTATCTGTGCGAAAACTTTGCGATTTTACTTTATCTTCAATATAGGCATTTTTGATACTTCATTTTATTTTCTTAACATGCTGCTAAATTGTAGATTCATTATTCCTATTTCTACCCAAATGAAAGCAGAAATCCAAAATGGTGTGTCGCTTTTAATCCTTTAAAGTTAGTTTACTTGAAGTCCAGCATCAAAAGTGCTTTACTTGTTTTGAGAGTTTTGGGGGCAAAACATAAAAGTAATATTTTTGTGTCTAAAAAGTTTAATCATTTAAAAAAAAAAATTGTAGAAAACTCATGATGTGTGTTTAAATGAGCCAAGTATGAGGGTATACTGTATTGGTAATTTGGTTTGTTACTAAAACATATGCACACTTTAAATAATTGATAAGAATGTTTAAATGTATTTCTGTTTTTCAAAATAGACATTGATAAAAGTTTATCATTGTTAGTAGAACTGTTCAATAATATGATTTCATACTTTTATCTAATACCATTGTAATTGATTGAAGATAATAGCAAGATTTATTTATAAACTTATAAACCATTAAACTTTATTGTTTACTTCAATGCTTTATACATATTTTTTCTCTTGGCTTCGGTCAAATTTCTCAAATAATGTTATTATTCGTATTTTTTTTTTAGCGCTAAACATCTTGTAAAGGGTGAACCAAATGTGTCCTACATATGTTCACGTTACTATCGTGCCCCAGAGTTGATTTTTGGAGCTACAGATTATACTACAATGATTGGTAAGCTTGATTTATACTTAAGTAGTTACTAGGTTAGGTTGGATTTATAGGAATGCTGAAAATCATCAGTGCTCAAAGAATAGTGATTTTCTGCTTGAAAAAAATGCTTGTTCTAGCTGTTTGATGGCACAACTGTTTAGCTTTCTCCGTACCAAGGCTTAATTTGAATCTTAAATTTTATACAAGGTGTTTCAAAAAAAATGACCTGATTTGAAATGTGCATTGAACTATTGAAAACTATTGAATATAGAAACTTCAGATTAATTTTATAGTACATGGATAATAATAAAGTTGTTTTACATACTAAGTTAAAGGTGCTCAATATATCCACCCTTGTACGCACGGCATATGTCTATACGGTAGTCAAATTTGTCCCAAACTTTTTTGCAAGTATGTCTGCATCGACTGCTTACACAAACAACCTGTGTGTTTGAATTGTTTTTACCATCTTCTAATGCTTTTCAGGGCCAGAGGTTCAACACCAAGGTATTCTCAACAAAAATCACTCTGAACAGTTGTTATGGACTCGCACTTCATGAATCTTAGAGTATAATAAGATTTTTGTCATGCAGTCGTCAGTTCCACAAACACTGAAATGGCGGGCAAAGAAAAAAGAGTTTGCGCTACCTGTTGGCAACTCCATGAAACTCTAGATTTTCCCCATTCTAATGCTACCTTTATTTAATGAAACAGATAAAAATTTGAATAGTTATTATAACCTTTTGAAATCGGGTCATTCTTTTTGAAACACCCTGTACTTCATTTTTGTAACCATAAGTGCAGTATGGAATCCCAAATCAGAATCATTCGGAGCTGCAACCTCTCCGTATTTCAGAATCTGCTAAATTTAAGATGGTGTCTCAAAACATTAGCGAAAATCATCATGTCATGCGGTATTTGGAATATTTTCTCAGTTTTTTAGGGATCACTCTCAAAGAAGGTATATATCAGTATGCTAAAAAAAGGCTGGGATAATTTACAGCATCATATGATCCGGAGATGTTCTATTTTACCATTATGCATTCCATTATCCGATGTGCCGATCAATACAGTTATCAAATAATTTTTTTTCTTCTGAAAATAGCTTTGTATTTTTCCTCAATATGCCCTGTATTGTGTACTAGCTAAAAAATTGGGAGAATCATTGTTAACTGAAAACAGATGCTAAAAGATTGCTGCACAACTACAACAAAACTTGAATTCATGCATGACATGTGACATCAAAGAAACAAAAATTAGCTGCTAGAAATTTGGAGAAATAAGTCACTGGTCCAATGCACCAGTAATTACAAAAATTCAGTTCGTACATACTTTTAATAGTCCATTCTTACACTCTGATTTTAAATAATTAAAAATAAAAAAAAAGACTAAAATATGTAAAGCAAAATACAGTAATGTGTCCAGCAGACCACTCTTAATTTCAAGCCCTATGCAAGTGTTGTGTTTTCACCAAGGAATAGCTGAATATTATCATTATATTAATTTTTTATTTATTTTTTAATTTAAGTAATAGTTCTGGGTTTGGGGTCTTCTGGTTGTCAAACATTGGGCTCTCCCATACTGTATTTAAATTATAAGGATCTGAAAACTGATGTCAATGTATTGTTTGCTTTTTTCTCAAATAGAATATTTCCTTAAAATGTTTCTTCTGAAATTATTACATATATATACTGTAATGGTACTTGATATGAACTGCTAAAAATAATCTACGACCCAATGAAATGGATCATAATTTAGAAAAAAGAAGTGATATTGAGTTTATATAAATTTGAATTATGGAAACTAAATTTGAATTTTGATTTGAAAATTAAAACACTCATCCATCGATCGCTATGTATGGGGCAGCCATTAAAAGTTTCCCTCTTATTCAAAGGAAAAACGATGTGTTGCCAGATTTATAGATCAAATGAGTGACATTGCCTTGTTCTATTGGGCTACTAACTACCATTTGTTTGGTGTAGAAACTGTGAATTTATGTAGCTTAATGCGTGCTATGCATCTGAACGCTAAAATTGCATATTCAAATGGCTCAGAAAATTGCCTCCCATTAGGGTTTCGAATCCCGCTCCAAATGCAATCCCACGGGATTTCAGGATTGTAAAGAGCCAATCCGGCGGGATCCCAGGATCCCATGGGATTGACTTTATTATTCTAAAAATTAAATTTTTATGTCAAATAGAAAAAGTTGTGCTTTTTAGGAAGTACTGCTTTTATTACTTGAATTGATAGTCTTCTTGAATTCCCTAAAGCAATTGTAATGCACTACAAAGTCCGATCTTAATTAGCCATTATCGTTTGGTAAGCAAAAGTGCTGCTCGTATGGGATGGGAAAGGATTTTTGCTCTAAAATAATGCGCTTGATGAAAACACGTGCTGTGGCTCCACTGCAATTGGTTTTACTACAATTAAATAATTGTGGACATTTAGGGAAAGCTCCGCAAAATTTTCATCACCTTCTAAAATCCATTTTTCTTTTCTTGTGCTGGGTTTTTGCTCAAGAACTGCAAATTTCGAGCTAACACTTTGTTGGATATGTGTATTTTGTATCCAATTTAACTTGCATTACCCTTTGTTGCTCCCTAACGCTGTTCATTGTATCAGTGAATTTGATTCATTGCAACAAGGGGCGAATGCTGCTTGATTTCACCAAGTCTCACTCAGTAAAAGTGTTTTAATAACTTCACTAATTTTACCTCTCTCTTTAAAGAGGAATTCAAAAACATGAGCAGATCACCTTACTGCACTGTCATTAGAATTATCCTGTGTTTCATACAAGTTTCTATCACCCCTTTTAAAGTCGTGCCGAATATATAAATATGGTCGTATTTTTCATTGCTTTCTTCTTTAGAGGGTACTTTTTCTAACTCAAAAGTTTTGAGTGGATTACTAAAGCTTACAGAAGAGCTCCAACATTGCATTCACGCTACTCCAGCAGGTTTTAGAATATGCAATACACTTTCTCCATTTTTGTAACGTGTAATTTAACGGATTTTAAATTTTACTGATGGTTTTCATTATAAGTTTTACGCATTTTCTCAATTGCTGAAAGTATGAAAACTGAAATCTCGAATGAGAACAACAATTCATTCTCAGAAAAATCAACTCTATTTCTATTGTGTTCTTAAATGGTAAACTCATCGTTGGTCATATGAGGCACACAGTTTTTCTTGGTCTTCTTGCAGATATACGAGGAAGAGCTTTATCTTCCGATGATGCTTTTGAAAACAGTCGTTTTATAAGCGGCAAAAGCTAGAAAACGTTAGAATAGAAAAAATATAGCGGGATCTGGAATCCCACTGTATTGAGCGCAAAATCCTGCGGGATCAATCCCGCTACATTTCCTGTGGGATCCCGCAGGATTCGAGATTGGAAACCCTAGCTCCCATCTTCGAGTTTTCAATCCTTCTTTTTTATCTTGTAAATCTTACTAATATTATATATGCGAAAGTTTGTCTGTATGGATGTATGTATGGATGTTTGTTACTCTTTCACGCAAAAACTACTGAACGGATTTTGATGAAACTTTACAATAATATAGCTTATACATCAGAATAACACATAGGGTAGTTTTCGTCCCTTTATGGGGGGCAATACCCCCTTAGGGGGGCAATAAAACACAATTTTTGTATAAATTCTCTAATATTGGGATGAAAAAAATACTTGCACATATTTACATTATATGTCCATCGAAAGCTCTGATTTTTCTGCTGAAGATGGCATCTGTTCGAAATTTCTAAGTAGAATAAAAAACGAGTTATGAGCTTTTTAGATCCATGTTCGAAGGCTTTCCTCAACTCAATACAGTATTTAGTGTATCATCTCAACTCCCTGTCGATAGCGACAATTGTTGTATTGTTGACTTTCTTTGCTTTTCGTGAAAGTCAAATCTTGAAGTAAGATTTTTGCATAAGATTGGCAAATAATACATGATTTGGCTGATGATTTTCCATTTAAACGGAACTTTAATGTAATTAATGGTTTTTATTATTATTTATGCTAATTGAACACTTACTCATTATCCAAACAACCAGCAGATCGCCAAAGTTTTTGCAGAAAGATTTCCGTAGCTGATGCATTTGGCAGTTTTTTCAACGTTGCTGTTTTTGAAGCCGAAGACTACGTCATAATGTTTCTCAGCTTTCACCATGTCAACAAAATATCGCCAATCAAAGAATTTTCAAAAGACTTTTTTTACTGTGTTAAATAATCCAGCAACTAAATTAGGCAAATCCATAAACAGCACAAAAACTTCCATTAATTTTCCTTTTTGCACAATTTCAAACAATCACCAAATTTTATTACTTATTTTGGTAACATTTCGGATGAAACTGTTTAGCGCCATTTTATGGTGACCAAAAATATCTCAGCATCTGGCGACGATATCTCTGTAACGAAAATTAATATTATATCGTTTTACAAAGTAAGGAAAGAATGGGGGAGCATCATCGAAGGTACCTCGAAACGACTTTCGCAAATTCGGTAAAATCGCACCAAGAGCCACAATGATTGAAATTTCCCGAAATAACTAAAGCAAGTATAAGGGGATTACGAGCGCAGCTACTTTTTTTTAATCACTTCGTACTTAATTAGCCATACAGAGAAGGTTTTAGACTCCATGTTAAAAAAAAAGTATCAACAGATTAATCTTTTTAAACATGAGAAGATTAATTTCATGTTTTTTAAATTTGTATATGCTTAAATATAGTGCTTTCGTTTCTAAATCAATACTACTTTGTTCTTTATACTTATTGCTATTTTAGTTTTATGGGTAAGGAAGAAACTCGATTTTTAATCACGTCAAAAAGATGTGTTTTAAATTTTTTTACTTAAAACAAAAAACAAAAGCAAGTAACGATTTTTTCTAATAATTATTACTGACCCAGGCAACGCCGGGTATTTTTGCTAGTATTTTAATAATTTGAACAATTGTCAGTTATTTTAATGAAACTATTTATTTTGGAAACTTGATAAGTTCAACAATGAATGATTGCAAATTTGATTCTTCTGTTTGAGATTTCATTCCTTTTGCATGTTGAGAAATGTTTTCTTTTATCTTTTTCACTATTAATTGTTAAAGGATTATGGTAACATCTACCTAAATGTTAAATTTTTGAGCTCTATTAGCCATGAACATTCATATTAGCAATTTTGATTTAATTTACTCTAGAAACGGATTAAGTTCACTTTTCAAAATTTTTGGAAAACAAAGATGTTTTATCTTTAAAATAATCATTTAAAAATGACAGTCAATAAAATTTTCCTTGTGTTTTAAACAAACTTTTTTATTTAAAATATACATTGATTTGATGAAATAAATAAATAACTAAACTTTAAAATCACTATCTTTTTTAAGTTAGTTGTTGAAAAATGTTGGGACCTTTTTCAACAGCTAAAGTTGTTGAAAAAGTCCCAACAATTGTCCCACTAATGTTGTCGAAAAATGTGTCTCCCCCCCCAAATGAATATAATTTTGGGACATTCTTTAGCTTTGTTCTCTTCTATTGTATTAGTTTTTGAACTATGATGTAAATGAGCTATTTTATAAGCATTTTTATTTTTTAGACGTTTGGTCCGCTGGGTGCGTTCTAGCTGAATTGATGATAGGTCAACCAATTTTTCCTGGTGATAGTGGTGTTGACCAACTAGTCGAAATCATCAAAGTACTGGGCACACCCACTAAAGAGCAGATCAGGGAAATGAACAGGAACTATACAGAGTTCAGATTTCCTCAAATAAAAGCACATCCTTGGCAGAAGGTGAATATGGTTCCTTTTTTATTTTAAAATAATAGTTTGCGTTTTTGTGGGTGTATGACAAAAAACCTTTTAGATCATTCAGAGTTCACTAAGATAAGCACAGTCTGAAAAACTCACTTGAGCCTTTCCATGGATAGCTCATTTTGTCCCGCACATGATGTTTCATTCATTCCATTAAAATAATAATTTAACTGTAATTAATGAACAAAATTTGTTTCAAATCACAAGTTTATGTGTGACTTCTTAAGCAAAAAATTTCGTCAATACTTATTAAATGTATTTGTTTATAAAATATAAGAACCGTCACGTGTGGGACAAAATGACTGTTTTCAGTGGAATGACCATTGCATGTTTTTTTTTCCTCACTGGTTTAAATTGTTATTTCTCTACGGATGAGCTATGTTTTCCGTATGTTGGAACCTTAGCTTTCAAAATATGCGATTTATTCCATCATTGCAATGTTACTAGAGCAAAAATATTAAGTAATGCACATAGCAAACTACAAGAGGTTGACTTTGGATGTTCCACACGTGACTCATGCAAATAAATTAAATTTAAAGTAACAGAGTTATTTAATCTAACTATAACTGTCAGGAGTATCTTTGTATAAAATGTAACATTTAAAAAATATGCTTACTCCTATTAAAATGTGAAGATCTATAACAAATTGTTGGTAAAATTTTAGAGTTGTATTGTCCCGCATGTGACAGCGAAATGGGGCACTTGAAAAAACCCAATACCTCTTGACTTTGATTTTTTAGAGTAAAGAAAACGAAAGTTAAGAAAGGTTGTAGGGCTTGTAAAAAGATATCATCAATATAATCAAAATGTGCATTTCCTCAGAAGTCGATCAACTAAAGTAATTTACACTGCCGGCCATTAAAATTGCTACACCAAGAAGCCAATGTGGTTCACACTTTAAATTTACGTGACAGGAAAAAGATGCTATGATATGCAAATTATAAGATTTTCAATGCATTCATGTAAAATAGGTAAGGTTAAGATGTATTTGTATTTGAGAGCTATATTTTAATTTGATAAAATGTTTAAAGGAGCTGGATTTTTCATGTCAATTTTAACCAGCATTGATGTTTTTCATTATGAAAGAAAGAAGTTAAAAAAAGCCATCTCCATGAAAAGGGGGGGGGGGGGTAGGCACTCATTATTTTAACTAAAAGGTGACTGCTTCAACTATAATATTTTTTTTCCCTGCACGATCTGATGCACAAGAAAAGTTGTTGAAAATTTTTGAGGAGAATGTTAGCTTTAATTTATATTTGCTTACGTTACGAGTTATTGTTTTTTAATGGACGAGTACAAGTGATCCTTTAATTGGTTTTCATAAGATAACAAAATTACTCTTTCTCGATATATATTTAGTTAACATATCAATAAGGAAATTATGAAATTTTAATGATAATATTTGATTTTTTTCCCCACAATTTTAAATGCTTTTAACTTCTCCAAACCTTGTATGTATAAAATTTTTTTATTTTTAATGTATAAAAAGTCTTAGGTAAAGACCTAATCCAACATCTTGATATTGATTATGTAATTTTGGTATGCTGTAAAAAAAGAAATTACATTATTTACTCCAAACAATATATGTGGTAAGAAAAAAATTATTTTTAGGCTGTCTAAAAAATGAAACATCATTCAATATACAAAATTTGCAAAAAAAAAAAAAAAAAAAAAAAAAATGCTAGCAGGTGTTTCAGAGTTACAGGGAGCTTTCTTTTATGTGTGAAGAAGGGAGTTTGTGGTATAAAAGACATCAGAACATTGAAATACTCGTTACCCTTAGTCAAATGTATTTTTACCCATAACTCTTTTCTCTTTGCATTAAAAAAGAGGTTTTCCAGATTTTGCTACTGCCATGTTTAAGTATTACAAGTCTTATTAAAAAAACTATACATCCCCCTCGCCATACTGTATATTCTCTTAGAAATTTCTTCAAGAACTTGCAGTTAGGTTTAAATGGAAAAAAAGCTGGCTAGTTGGACCCAAAGCGTGTTACTGATTGTTTACTGTTATATTTGTCTAGAATTGGAAAATGATTATCTAACTGCAGTTGCATTGCGTATATAGTAATGCCAGTCAAAAGCAAATGTTTATTATTTAAATTTTTAATTGGATTTATAACTTCTGGTTTTGTTACAAATTATCAATAAATTTTCAAGTGTAAGTAAAAACTTACATTTTTAAAGATTCTTTGAAAAAACTGAAACCTGTTTAATAAAATCCTGGGTTTTGATTTAAAAAAAAATCCCAAGTTCTTTTCCCCAAACACAGAGGCTTCAATTTTCTACTTTATAAAAGTTCGCTGTTCTGCATTACTGGAAAGGTTAATGGCTTACCCTCCACCCCACCAGTAAAGTTTCCTTGATATTTTGAAGAACAATCCTGCAGAATCAGTATACGCAAAACCCACACGTCAGATGCAACTGGAACACAGGACCACTCGGTTGCTTTAAAATCTTTAATGAAGTAAAATTTCGAACTCAACACAGAGCTTAAAAGGCTGAAACCACCTGTTGTCAAAATGTCCATCCAAAAGTTCTCCTTTCTAGCAGTGAAGTTCTGAAGCTTGTCCCTACAACCATTGAAGGATTCTTACACCACACCTTTAGAATTTTGTATTAGAAAAATAAAATGGGATACTGTTTTATATCAACATGTTCTCAAACTTGCCATTTTTTAAAAAAATTTTCAGATAAAAGTTTGCTATTACAGGTAATTTATTTTATTGTGTTAAGTACATGTTTGTCTTTGTCTTTTAGGTATTCAAAGCTCGAACTTCTCCTGAAGCAATTGATTTAGTATCTCGTTTGTTAGAATATACTCCTTCGGCTCGCATAACTCCTTTACAAGCATGTGCTCATAAATTTTTTGACGAACTCCGTGAACCAGGGACCCGATTACCAAATAACAGAGAGTTACCTCCGTTATTTAATTTTACTGAGCACGGTAAGAATTTTTTCTGTGAACATTTTATCATCTACTTCATCAGTTGGAAAATGTAATGAAAATAATTGATTGTAGTTAGTATATGAGGTGTTGTAGAAATGAAGGATGGAACTCAAAGCATTTTAAGAAAAATGAGTTTGAAAAGTTTTCTCGCGAGAGAGAACAGCCACCTTGGCATCATTTTCTGTGTGTTTTGAGATTGTAAGTAAGGGCGAACTCAACATGAAAAAAATGCATGTAGATTCTTTGAAGGAAAATTGGAAGAGAGAGAGAGAGAAAAAAAGAAAAGTCCTTAAATTGAGTTTGCCTTTTGCATCTCCAAAGCCTCATATTATTTGTTTAAGTTAAAATTGTAATGATACTGTTATTTAACCCAAAAAACTGCTTCAATTTGCAAGAAAGTTCATTATCAATTTTGTTTTGTAGCAGAAGCAGTACTGCTCCTCAAATTTTGATATTGAGAAGCAGTCTTACAATATATGCTAAATTACATTTTCAACAAGAAAACAAACAAGTTTTAAGAAATGTATTATTTAATGTGTGCATTTAAAAAGTTTTGAACAATGACTTCAGTTACAAACATTTATCACTTATCTTTTACAAAATAGAAGAACTGGTGCAAATATGGGTGGTTCTACAAATACATTTAAGAATTTAAAATAGGGAAATTTCATAAATTAAATTTAAACCGTTAAAAAATTTAAACCATTAGCACAATGTTTATTTAAAAAATAGGCATCTAAATCATTAAGTACACTGCAGCAAAATCTAGTTTTATCATTTACATTTCAAAAACATTCATTTTTTTCTTCTTTTTTTGCATTGCAGAATTTTTGAAACAACTGATGGTATTGTCTTTCATACGTTTGGTATTACAAACCACAGTGCGATACTCCTTATTTTCTGTGGTAAACAGTATTATGTATGATCATAAACATCAGTTGAAAGAAGAGTTAAAAAAAAACTTTTCTTTACTCTTACCTCATAGTTTCAGCTGCAATGTAGATTCTTCTGTCAGCTATTACAGCCATGCAAGTTCAATGCAACGAAATAATATTTGCATTTTTCAAAGGAAGACAGAGGTCTACATAGGATTATGTGGACAATTATGAAAGTAGTGAAGTTATCTACTGCTAAATGTGTGGCAGTAGGGGTTTGCCATGAATTTACACCTAAAATCGAGGACAACAAAGGATAGCAAAAATGCTTTTCTTTTTTAATTAGATTTCTTATGCTGATTTTTAAATCATTTTATTTAGACTTTCTTTCTGTAAAAAAAAAAAAAAAAAAAAAAAAAAAAAACCCTGGAATTAAAACGCCTAGAAAATTGAAAACAAACCTGGGAAAACATTATGTTTTGCATTATAAACTGCTGCAATAAGTAGGTTATTATGTTCTTTACCCACAGTGTTAAAACCAGAAACAATCTACATGTTCGCATGTGAAACGAGTACCTTATCCGAAATCTTACCATGTCAGTTGGAAGAAGCATTAAAGAACAAATATGCTTAAGAGTCTTTTTTTTTAAAGCTGGACAAAGTGAATGGGGGCCTGATAATTGACACACCTGCAATTTTCCAGAAACTTTCAGGATATTTTACTAGTATTGTGATAAGAAAAAGTGAATCTTCTTTCCTCTCATTTGGCTTGTTGGCCCTTGAGCAGAGGTCAAAGTTTAAAGTCGTGAGAAAAAAGAGCTAAATATATGATTGATTTGCTTTAAAAGCAATGAGTGAACCGAGCCAATTCTTTTAAATGTGGATAATACTTGTTACTAGGTACATTCTAGCATAAATATTTTTGTGACTCAATCATGGCTTTGAACGCAAAGGTCACTGGAAAATACAACTTTTAAAACTTGTTTTGCCTTGTTTGGGATCGTATATCTTCTAAAGCCGTGAGTAACTCTTGGAAATAAGTATATGATTAACTACTCATCACACTATAGTACTAAGAAAAACAAAGTAGCATTGGTTTCTCTTGGCTTAGGTAGTTAGACGGTCTCAAAGTGGATGATTTTTTAAAAAATGGCCAAGTTTAGAGGTCAATAACATTGTACACGATGGGTCAAAAACTTTGGGACACAGCTGTAGTTATAGTCCGAGTGGTGTAGTTTAAGGTCTAGGTTAGAAACCTGTGGCACCTAATCAACTTTTTTAATTACGCAGTCTCAAAGTTGATAATTTGAAACAAAATGAATCAAAGTTTTAGGTCAATAACTTTGAGCAAGAGCTGTAATTATGCTCTACGTCGTGTAGTTTTAGACTCATGTCAAAAAACCATGAGATCTAATCATTTTAATTAAACAGTCTCAAAAATGATGATTTCAGTATAAAAGAGCATTTTTTCATGAGTTCATATGCGTGCAACTCAAAATTTTATGTGCTCAAACTCACACAAATACTAGAATGAATCAACAGCCAAATGTACTTAAAGCTTCCAAAATTTCATACGTCCAGTGTAATAAAATTTTCTGCAACCTTGACCACAACATGGCAATTCTTCTCACAAAGCTGATCCGCCATTTTGGAGCACTATATTTTGGAGATCCTAGATCCTCAGGATTCGGATCTCGAAAGCTGAAAATTTGCATAGGTTAGTTTCTACACCTCTATAAATTTCATCTCATTCGGGAATTGATCAAGTGAGGACAATTTGAAAAATCAGGTCAATTGACGTGGAATCGCTGACAATTCACAGCATCTTTTGTTTTGACTTTATAAGATCATAAATCAATGCTATATTTTCAAAAGAGAATTGCCATTGGGTAAGATATCAAGCTCATAATTACAGTAACTTGAATATGCACTATTATTTAGTAATAAACTTTTTATAAATAAACAAATTTATTAATTAACACTCAAAAGTAAAAATATAAATATAACTTCAAAAAAAAAAAAAAAAACTGATTTGTTGGATAACAACAAAAAGTGCGGGTGAAATGTGCATATTGTTTGTATCAGAGTGATTCCATGTCAACTGACCTCATTTTTCAAACTGTCCTCGCTCGATCATCCTCGAATTGGATGAAATTTTATAGAGACGTTGAGATATCTTTGAAACTAACCTGATGCAAATTTTCATCTTCTGAGATCCAAATCTTGAGGATCTATGATCTCCGAAAAATAGTGGCAGATCAGCTGTGTGACACGAATTGCCATGCTGTGTTAAAGGTTTCAGAATTTTTTTTTACACTGAAAACATTAAATTTAGGGAGCTCAAAGTACATTTGGCTGGTAATTCGTTCGAATATTTATGTGAGTTTGAACTGATAAGATTTAGAGAGCACGCACATAAACTCATGAAAAAACGCTCTTTTGTACTGAAATCATCAGTTTTGAGACCGTTTAATTAAGGAAGATGATTAGATCTCGTGCTTTTTTGACATGAGTCTAAAACTACACCACAAAGAGCATAATTACAGCTCTTGCTCAAAGTTTTTGACTCGGGTGTTTTAGGCTAATTGACCTAAGTCTTTGATTCTTTTTGTTTCAAATTATCAACTTTGAGACTGCATATTTAAAAAAGTTGATAAGTTGCCCCCATGAGTTTCTCACCTGGGTCTTAAACTACACCACTTGGACTATAACTAAAGCTGTGTCCCAAAGTTGTTGACCCATCTCACACAAAGTTACTGACCTCTAAACTTGGCCATTTAAAAAAAATCATCGCCTGTGAGACGGTTTATTTACCAAAGCCAAGAGAAACTAAAGCTATTTTATATTTTTCTTAGTACTATACTGTGGTGAGCAGTTAATTATATACTAATTTCCGAGAGTTACTCACGGCTTTAGCACATATCTGGCTCAAAACAAGGGAAAAAAAGAGTAAAAAAAAGTAGCAGTTTCATTTGACAATTGCCCTCAAAGCCATGAGTGACCTATCAAAATTTTTATGCTATCTTGTACCTAGTATCAAGTAGTATCCACATGTAAAAGAATTGGCTTGGTTCACTCATTGCTTTTGAAGCAAATCAATCATATATTTAGCTCTTTTTTTTTTTTCACGACCTTAAAACTTTGACCCCTACTCAAGGACAAACAAATCAGTTTTTTAAAAAAGGAAACTTCTTTTTCTTATCATAGTACCAACACATCCTGAAATTTTTAGGAAAATTGAAGATATCAACTATTAAAAGTGTCCAACTAAAAAAAAAATAATAAAATGACTCTTAATACTTTGTTTTTGCTTATTTTCAAAACTAACCATAATTTTCAGATTCATTTTGAAATCACTAATTCAAACATCAAATCTGGAACTTGTAGACTTTTTCTGGAAAAGTCGTGGAGTGGTAACCCTGATTTTTGAAAATTTGCACTCTGACAACATGTTTTTAATATTTATATGTACTATTGTTTAAAAGTCGGCAACTAACAGAAGACCAACCAAAAGGGTTTAGTGAAATGAAACATTATGAAACAAGCCTCCATCACCTTCATTGTGGCTCATAGATCCGTTAGGACATGGAGGCCTGAATGGTAAGGCGTTGGACTTGTGACTGGATTGTCAGGGGCCAGTCAAAGATCCTCCATGTTCGCTAATCGTGACTGGGAAACGCTAAATATGTCATAGTCACAAAGTCCTTCAAGTTCCTATTCCAAATCAATAACCTTTGGGGGTGTTGGTTCAGGTGTCGCTTAGCTTCTGGTATGGATTTAAAAAAAAAAAAAAACAAATCTTCAGGGTCCCATCAACTGATTGAACCACGTGTAGTGGTAGGTATCTGGAATGTAGTTTAGTGTTATGCTTGAAATCAATTACATTTCATTCTCTGCTCATCAAGTCAATTTCTTTTTCAGAATTAAAGATTCAACCTTCTTTAAATGCTCTCTTGATCCCTCCTCACTTGCGTAGCCCTTGTTCGGCCAGCGGCACCCACGAAGGAGGAGAGGACTGTGGTGCCAGTGGCATGGCAGCTGAGGCGTCCAATTCCATTCCTATGGCAGGTGCCAGCACTGATCCCCAGCCTTGCAGCTCAGCCACTGCTACTGCGTGACATTTTTGAGAGTGAAAACCAAAATTAAAAAAAATTCATTATTGCATCAATTATGAGGCATTTACGAGGTGCCGCATGTAACTTTCAACTGTTGAAAACTTATTCCTTGTCTCAGGAGAGATGAAATTCTTTGATCTTCGGCAAGCCCTGTACATAGTGACTTTCGTGTTTTATTGCCGGCGACTAAGTTCCAAACACAAAATCTGAAATGGAAATCTAGAGTATTTTAATTTCTCTGGTGCTTCACTGAGAAATAGTTCTTTTTTAAGTGTGTGTGGGAACTGCTTTAGATTGTTTTGAACGATAGGTGTGTATGTGAAATACCATAAACAAGAATGATGTATCTTAAAATTGTATTTTCTTGCTTCTAATTATTGTAAAGTATTTCGATTGTGTCTCCTTGCACGAGCCATTTTGCGAGACTCTTGTACAGAAATGTAGGTGAGAGACTTAAATACATTATTTAATAAAATTGCCAGAAACTTTATTGCTTATATACATACATATATATAATATATAATACATAAATTGTTTGTGTAATCCATCCAAACTTATTAATACTGCACTAATGCCAAGTTTTCACTAAATTTATTGGCTTGTTATAAGTTGCATAGGTATTAATGTTACATAAAAAAAGAATATTTTTTTCCCTCTGAAATATAACCAAACTTCCATGTGGACTCGCAAATCTGTGCTGCCATTTTTTATGGTTTTTAGATATGCAAGAACTTTATCACAAAAGTCTGCATTTATTAGTGTAATTTATGTACAGAAAAAACTATATTTTCAGAAGTAAAGAAGTGTGTTTTCACAAACCTGTTTTTGAAATTTGTTTAGTTATGATCTATGTTGTTGTTTTAAATCTTTTTTTTTTTGCTTTTATCAGCAAATCTAATCGCATTTCTCTAGATTGAACTGTTGAGTTTGCAATATGTCATTCAGGTAATTTTAGATGTTTTATATTTGTACTTGTTATATCACTTTTAAGTTAGGTGCATTGACATTGTTTTATCAAAATGTATAATATAACTATTTGACTGTTTGAATTGTGTTAACTTAATGTCATGTCAAAATCCATGTATTTTGTTACTTGTACACTTTATGCTGGCCAAAGAATTTTACATATTGCACATAATTCAGCTAATTCTGGGCACAGTTTTATTGTACAAGTGTGTATTAGCACGTGCCAAGAAGATTGTACAGAACCTTTCATGTTCATTGACTAGACTTCCGTTTCGTTGTATCAAAGCATTATTTAAGTACTTAGGAATGCAGAGCCCTTTTATAATAGGGTCTACTATAAAGTGCATGTATTAGTCACACAGTACTTTTACCTTTTAGTGAATGTTGATTATTTCAATATCTGGAATGGAAGATAAACTTGTAATTACTTTATCATGTCTTACGTACACATTGCAAGAGAGATTTTTTGTTATTAAAAAATTGTGCCTGTTAAAATGTGGTTTCTGTGAGTTTTGTCTGATGAAGTAGATGAAGTCTACTTTACTTTTTATCTCTTTATTTCACACTACTGAGCAATGAAACAAAAATTTCTTTTGGGTTTAGAATAACAATACTTATTGACGGTTTAAGAAGAAGAAAAAAAAATCAGTCGTCATTATTACTGTACATTGTACAAGGCAGTTTCACAATCATTCATTTTATAACTCATTATGTGCTCGAGTTTGAACAAAAAAAAAAGTTCAGGCTGTTGCCGGACATAGATACAGGATGCTAGGATGCCCGCGCATATGGGAAGTCGTAGATTTCGATTATAATCGAAAATGGTCATGGAAAGTCATGAGTTTCCAGCAAAAAATGCTCAAAAGTCATGGAAACTGACATCTGGTCATGGATTTTGGGTTCAAGAACATGCGTATGTATCAAATTTTGCAAATTAGGTGCAGAATTTACGAATCTTAACCGTTTCTTTCGCTTTTACACGTCAGTCCCGATTTTTCACATTTCAAAATCCAATTGCATCCGCTGCTATAATCTCGCTCGTTTTTCTTCGCAATGTTATTTCCGTTTGAATGTTTATAATTTTGTGCTTAGCATTATCTTTAATCTCCTTATTTGCCTAATTATGTAGTTGGGGACTTATTTTGGGGGTATATTTCTAATTTTTCCGCTCTCATTGGACTCCAAAATTTTAAGTCATTTGCATCCAAGTTCAAGAGACTCATAAAAATGATCATTAATTATTGGTAGTGTCTTAAGTTAATGAACATTTTAGAAAATAAAATTGGTCTAAAGAATTAAGTACCTTTAGGACATCGATAAAACACAAAAATCAGGGAACTTTTAAAATATTTGTAGCCTGTCCTAAAACTTAGGCAGTAGTATATCTGGTAATGTCTGGTAAGTTAATTATTAAGTACTTTAATTTAATACTTTATTTTTTTCAGATTATTTGTTTATTTTATTTCTTGTAAACATAATTTTAGTATTTACTAAATTATTGCTTGTCACAGATGTTTTTAGAAAAATTCTTGCTTTAAAAAAATAAGTTTTAGATTCAATATTTGTTAATAAAATAAAATATTTATTTTGAAAAATGCAAAAGAAAAAACAAGCTTAAATGCTTTGCTGTTCACAAGTAGTATTACATCATTTTTACTACATATTTGAAGCTTCTTTTATTTTGAAAAATCATTTTGCAACTAAAACTTTTTTTCAGAATTTTTAGTGAGTGGAAAACTATTGTATCACATCAGATTTTTCTGAGAAAAAATACTAAATTTATTTTCATGTTAATTATCACCTATATAAAATTTTGTAGAATGTATTGGGACCAAAAAAATATTTCCAGAAATTTTAGATTCATAAATGTTTGTCCTTGGTAGCAAAATAATTGTCATTGTTGCATAAATTGTTTTTTAGTTATAATAGTAGCCGAGAGCTAGTTACATTTCACTTTAGTTAGAACTTTTATAAACATATGTCCAAAGCAAAGATCAGATTGGTGTAATTTAATTTTCACAAATTTAGATATTCTTGTGAAATATCAATATTTCTTCTGGAAAAATTGCATCCTGTGAGTCATGGAAAGTTACGAGCAAAATTCGTGAAAAGTCGGGGGGGGGGGGGAGTCATGTATTTCAAAACTTGAAATGTAACAGATACCCTGTATAGATATCAAAGATTTTTCCCTCATAAAAGAAAATATAACTTTTAAAAACATTCCTTAGAAAATGGAACACAGGATGGCATTTCAGGTATACTGAAGGAAGTCCTCCTGGTTGTTCTCTTGATAGCCAAACCCCTAACTAATCACAGCATTCTGCTGTTAAAATGTACCAGAAATCTAAAATCATACAACATGTATCCAGGGCCGTCCGAAGCTCTGACGGCGCCCGGGGCGAAAGTTTCCTGCCCCTCCCCCTCCATACCAAATAGAAAAAATCAAGTTAGCTATAACATCAGTGCATAATACATACTTGAATTTCTTACATATTAATGAACAGAATAATCAAAGGGCTATGCATAATACAAATTAAAAGACAAGCAATGAACATGTTTCTAATATTTGTAAAACATTAATGCCCCAAAAACTTTTCGAAAAATGGAAATGTTAAAAATCCAAATATTTATCTAGTAAAATTTTATTGCACTTGATAAAAAACTAACAACACAAATAAATAAGTTGCTGATTATAAATAGAAAATGTATTTATCGAAGTAAATTACATCAAAATTAGATTTCGATCTGGACTCATCCAATGATTCTTTTCAAGAGTTTTTTGTGGTTTTACTTGTACCAACTTAATACCAACTTTCATATGTGTTATAAACAAAGATGTTATTCTTTTGCATCAAATATTTGTAAGTTTTAGGGAGAAGCCCACAAGTACTCAACAACATCGAAAATCGCCCAGAATTGCGTTTTGGAGCTCTAATTTCGAAAAATCACTGGCCCTAATATTACAAAATATGGCCTTACAAATTGCATGTTAAGACTTAAGTTTAAGAAAATATTCGTGCAAGGTCCCCATGCCGCTTTTCTTTAATATCACAAAAGATGGGTTTTTTAATCAACACTTACAAAAGAATTTAAGTGGAATTGCCCCTGAATGGAAAACATGGCTTAAAGTTTTTGAACCATAATTTAAAAAAAATTTCCTGGGAAATGCTCCAAATTCTCCCGTCCATAAAATCTTCAAAGTTCGTCTAAAGTTGCGTTTTTGAAACTTCAATTTCAAGAACTTGCAGAGGTAGAAGGAATTGATTTCAATCTATTTAAAAAAAATAATCGATCGGAAACAGTTTCTAAGCTCCCTCTCTAACGTCAATAAACATGGCCTATAGTCGCGTTTTTAAGGCTAAAATTGCGTTTTCAAAACTAGAAGTTTCAAACTTTTGACTGGACACCTCTTGACCTTTTTTCCTATCAGATCAAAAAAAAAAAAAAAAAAAATCTGTTTTTTTGTTTTTTTAATGTGCCACCTTAAAACTTTTTCTGGTTACGTCACTGCACGCAGGGGCAGAATTCAAGCAAATTTGGTGAGAACTAGGCAAAGGAGAAGTGCCTTTTGTTTGATTATAAATAGTTATATTCTCAGAAATTGTATCTGCTTCAATGATACAAAGGAAACTAATGTTTTGAAGACAGAGAGAGGAATATTTTTGTGCCCTAGGAAAAAAAAAATAGAGAATCATTGCAATTATTCTGTATTTTGTGTTTTTGACTGTGTATCTATGATACATGAAATGAGGGGGCGCCACAAGGTGCCCCTAATTTTATGCAATCGGGGCATTTTATACGATGAGGGGGCGCCTTGCTGCACCCCTCATTTCGTGTGAATGTCGTCGTGTTCCGTTGAAACGAGGGGCACTTTGCGGCACCCCCCTCATTTTGTGGCGCCTGGGGCAATTGCCCCGCTCGCCACCCTCTTGGGATGGCCCTGCATGTATCTAAGGTATAAATCAACAGTTCTTCTTCCTCTGAATCTATTGAGGCTGTGGGGTCATACGTATCTCTCAGGTTATGGCACTCTAGCCGCAGAAAAGTCCCTCAACAAGTTTGACTACAAATCATTTATCAAAGTAGCTGCAAACATCAAGACTGATCTCTAACTCTGCTGTACCACACCTGTAGCTAGGAACTTAATGACCAACTCGTGTCGAAACTGTCGGAATTGGATGTTACTCCGGACGGAATCGTGAAGATGATTTTGACTGGCTTTTATACGAGTGACCGCAAGGTCACTTGTAGAAAATCATCGTTAAACTACTCCGTCGCAAGCTTGCATTGCAAGAGCAGTTGCAACAACAGAATCAATATTTATCCAAGATGCGGGGATCTTTGGTATCAGGTTTGAATGTGCAGTTCAAGTGTTCAGCCAGTGGATTTTCAAAACACAGAACACCGCCAGGGTCCTTGTCACATGATTGCTGCACAACATCCCTTGAGCACCTACTTGGCACAGACACTCTGAGACAAAAAGAACGATATTTTTTTCTCTCGAAAAGTACTGGTTTTTAAGAATGCATACCTATGAAACCACTGGAAATTTGACATAGATTTATAAAAACAATTTCACAATAAATTTAGTTAACTTGCACTTTTATTCGGAACACATTTTTCCTGCCGTTTCCGAGATATAATTGACAACCACAAAATTTGTCTCCCCCTTCCCACTTTTAACTCTCCCCTTGGGTCAGGGACTTTCAGTATGTTTACTTATTAATTACTTCTAACAAATTTCTTACCGAGGAAGTGCTGGCTTTCTGCACTTCCTCAGTTCACTTTCGTTAAATAATACCATGCATGAGTATGGAGCTAATTCATACTGCATATACAGTCGGACCTCCATATATCGAAGTAGCAAATTGTCGTAAAAAAATTCAATGTATAGAAACGGTCTTATTTTATACTAAAAATCTCCTAAAACATTAAAATTAAAGCTAATTTTTGTCTATAAAACCTAATTTCTAATTTATATGAGCATCGGATTAAATGAAAGTTAATAATTAAAAAATAACAGAAATTACATTTTTGTGCCTTCATACATCTTCATTCTTTGGCAATTCAATTTGATCTGCAACATTGGGGGATTTTCGTTTTGACAAATCAAGAGAAAAGTAAAAAATTAATCTACTCTACTTAACTTGAATGATTTTTACTGCAGCTAAAACGACTAGGAACGATAATCAACAGACAAAAAGGATGACTTGAAACTGATTTTACAATGTTACTGGTTACAACTAAGATATTTAAAATAAACTTGAGGGTATTTAAGAATACTAGAACGAAACAACGACCTATCTTCACACCCCTGAACCCCAGATTCCTGATGAGTTTCGTAGCAACCTTTAGTTAACATAATTTTCTCCCCTAACCTTTATTTTTCATGAGAAAAACAGTCTAAAGAGGAAAAAAAATCTACGTATGTCCCAAAAAAAAATTGATATATAGAGATTTTTTCGATACATAGAAACTATTTTTCTATGTGATGAACATAGAAATTTGCTGGGATTTCGATATGTAAAAAATTTTGATATGTGGAAGTTCGATATATGGAGGTTCGACTGTACGTAGTTCTGCAAATCTTTGTAAAACTTCTTGGTAAGGATCTGTCGCTGTCTCTAAAAGATGTTACACTTTTTTTTCAACATTTTTGACCCCTCCCCCCTCTCTATTTGTCACAAAGTACGTTTTATAAACAAACTTTTGTAAACATATTTAAAAAATGCTTGATGCCACACTTCTCTTTCCTTCACCCTTGTCACAATTTCACAACCTCCCCCCCCTTAAACATTATTTGTGTTGTAGTAATCCACAAATACTTCTTTCTTGTCCATCAGAATTGTCGAATTCATTGGAGAAAGAGCAAGTGCGCGATTCTCTCGAGTCAGTTTGAAAATTGTGAATTGCAAGTGTTCCATGTTTTGCAATGAAAGTGGGTATTTGAAGTTCTGTAACTTTTGATTGTTTGAATAAAATATAACAAATTAGCATATCAAATTGAAGGAAATTTAATGGTCTACAATTTTCACTGACAATTTTCATGACTACTGATCCTGGGAGGCACTATGAGCAAATGTTTGACAAAAAGAGGGAATGTTTCTGAAAATCATCGATTTTTCATGACATATGCCCGGAAAATTATTGGAAATTTGACAAATATGGGTAGTAACAGTTTCATAGGAAGTTTATTTAGCTTGAATTTTTTATTTTAAACGCATTTTTTTATACTGTTTCCGCAATTTTTTTCGAAAAACCCAAAATTTTCTTCCTCCCTCCCTCCCACCTTTAACTCACCCTCTAGGGTCGGGAACTTTTAGTATGTTTACTTACTAACTACTCCAAACAATATTCTGAAGTCAAAAAGTATCGCATATTCCATGCATGCTACACCCCTGTTTTGAGCACTCATTGACTGGACTACTAAGTGTCATTGTCTTTAGGTGTCGACCTTTTACATTTTTTGCGGGTTCAAGCCCGTTTCCAGCTGGTTGATTTTAAAGATGCAGGAAATTGACTACGTCCATGTCGCATGGTTATGCAACTTGTTAAAGATCCCATGAGTGTCTATGTGGCCTCGGTATTATCAAGTTTTAGTGCAATTTCACATCGTAAGATCCCATTTACCTTCCATCTGATGGGAAATTAAGCCTGAAAACTGTCATGGTAATGTTGTCCGCTGATAGTGGTGCCACATGAAAGAGTGATTGATTATCTCTGGTTTCAAGTTCCTAGAGTTGGATTCGGTCATTTTTTTTCAAAGTCTTTCCCTCAGCTCTGTCAGTTCTTGCGGAGTCTGAGTCGGACTGATTTTGCTGTAAACGAGTCAAGACTAGAGGGTTTAAAGTTCCTGCAGTCGGAGTCGGTCATTTTCCCCGCAAAGTCCTTCCCACCGCCCTGCCAGTTGTTGCGGAGTCGGAGTAGGACTGATTTTTGGGTAAAGGATTTGGAGTTGAAGCCGCTAAAATTCTCAAAGTTGGAGCTCGAGCTGGAGTCTCATTTTTCCTCCGACTCCGCAGACCTGAAGAGAAGGTACACGACCTCACAGAAACGACTTACGGGTATACCCACTGCACAAATTGGTCTTCCTAAAATCTTCATATATATAATAGCAAATGATCGAGTAACGCTCCTGACGTCACCAACAAGGAACAATAGCATGATAATTTGATAATCTTTTTTGGCAATTGTTTAACATGCAGGGAAAGGCTTCAACGTGACGAGGCTGAACTGGATGCGGTAACTTAACTGTTTTATTGCTGAGACTCATTTTAGGAGGATAAAGAAACGAAAAAGTGGTCACAATGAACGCTACCGAGTGGAGTTTAGGGTTTATCCACTGGAGTTAGCGCTAAAATTTCAACTATCAAAATATCACCAAACAGGCAATGGCTTCGTTCAAATGTAGAAACAATTTTCACTCGTCATACCTTGACGAACGATTTTCTAGTCATTTAATAAATGACTAAACGGCTTCACGTTGCACTCTCTTCATCTGTGAAGAGAAGACGTCCTTCTGTCGCTCTCTTCTGCATTAAAACTCTGTTGTACAGTTGTAGAAAAACTTTTACTGCTTTTTTTTAAATGTTTTTCCTATGTCACTTAATCAAACGTTTTGCCGAATTTCTGACCCCCACCTCCGCCACCTATTTCCGGAGAAGCGATGAAAATTGTTTAGCCCATATATTTGGATTGTTTTTGCGTTTTAGAATTTTGTGTATGGATTATTTTCCTTTTTCCCTCTCTTCTTCTCTTTTTCTTTTCTTGATTTTAAATTTTATTTTTTACAAAAAGTCATTTGTGACATTTTTCTTTTTCTTGGTAATTTTTCACTCGTCAATTTTTTTACTTCGTGTAGGGTCACGGACCGACAGATTGTTAGTCTGGCCCTGCTGTGAAGAGCAGAGAGATGCAAGTCCCAAAATTAAAATTTTTGTGATAACCAGCACAAATGGTAAGAGAATCTCTCCTCTGTTATGTGGCAAGAAATTGTTCTAGTAGTCCTGGTAGTTTCTGTTATACTGCCCAGGATAGCTAAACCTCAGTATCTACAAAATGAAGATTTTGAAGAAAGGTGGTTTTGATCCTCCTTAAACAGTAGTTAAATGTTGGAATTTATTGTTGTTTTGTGTTTTATTTTCAGTGGAAAACAAATAAGCAAGTTTGTATAGTAAAGCTAAAGTAAAAGAAATGACAAAAATGCAAAAATAAATAAAGAAATAAATAAAAGTATAGATATTGTGGTTTACCTGTCTAGGGCAGTATGCAGCATGATTTAGAAAAAAAAAATGTTCATTGAAAGCCTAGGATCTGAACTTTAAACGCAATTTACTAAAAACTTGAAAGCGTCCTTTGCTTTTCACTGCCTCATACACCCTTGTGCGAATTAATGGAATCAAGTCAATTTTTTTTTACTAAATCACCTTTATTTACATCATGTAATTACGAAATCAAAATTACCACTTAGTATGCCCCCCTTTTTGTCCAGTACCATTTTCACTCTACTGGGCAATGGGCATAGAGTCATCTAGAGTTTTGCATTTTTCTTTGAACTCTTGATCTCTAAACCATGTTTTTAGCAAAGCAGAAATCATTTTTTCTTTTGTTGTGCAATCAGATTTTCACTTAATGTCACAATGGCCTGCCTCTTCGGTGGGGAAATATCTATGGCTAACAAAAATATAAAAAGTGACCGGATTGAGGAAAAAATAGCAAAAATATGTGGAAATTTATAACACTTAAACAAATCACGATATTTATGACAAAAAACGTGAGGTTATAGCACCTAATCAACTGGTAGGCTAAACAGCTTTTGCAAACATGAACAACCTAAAAAAAATCGAAAACTAAATTCCTAACTTGATTCCATTAATTCGCACAAAGGTGTATGACTGCTTTAAAAGTCTTTTACACACATGGATATCATCAGAAATCGATTTCGGTTCTGTAATTTACTGTCAGTGTTGATTTTTGTTGCATTTAACTGCTTTACTCACATCTTAGAATCCACTCAAATGTTGGCACTAAAATTTTTTTGACTCACTTAATTGAAGTATGTTTCAGAATATTACCTTTTATTTTACTCTTAATACAAAAAACAAATAGAAATATCTTGAGTGATATACAAGTGTGTGAATGAAGATCAGAACACCTGTTAACTTGCATTTTCTGAATAATGGTATTCATCCTGGTAAATGTATTGTGTTGAATCACCACTATCAAAATGCCAGTAATATTCGCTGGAATTTACTGCAGAAATGGGCTCATAAGTTAGGAACTCTTTTTCCTGCAAAAATGTAAAAAAAAAAAAAAAAAAAAAAAAAAGAGAATGTTTAATTATAAATAATTTTATACAACTGAAAAAATCAGTTACAATCAAAACTGTCGATTATCCGCCGCCATTCACTTTCAAAGAATTTTTTTTTCTTTTCTGATTAACTGAATGTAGATAAATGCACATAATTCAACTAAACAGATGCTAAACCTACACACACACATCTCTCATTCCTATTTCTTTCTTCTCTTCCAATGACAACAAATCTTCCAAGATCACTGAAATCCGACTAGTAAATACAGGATTTTTAGATCTACACTACTTACTGATTTTTTTTACCTACCCCCTATCCCCCTATTGAATTATAGATCAACACTACTTACGCGGGCAAGCAATCACTGTACCATAATTTTTCATCCCTCCCTCTGTGCGTTTTTGATGTAACCTAGTTTCATCTGTTGCAGGTAATCTGGTGGCACGCTTTGTTCACACATATGTGTAATCCGTTTTCAATAACGAGAGATCCTTTAAACTTTTTACATGTATTTTTACATACACTCTGTTATATATTTTGAAATTTATTCACAGGGCTGCCGCTGGCGACTGCAAACATGAATAAAAATACTATAATGAAGCAGAGACGACTATGGCAATTATTTTATTCTAAATGTGGTCAAAAACGACCATTTTGCAATGAATTATAAATAAAAAAAAAAACTGCTACAATTTTAGTGAAAACGTGACTAAAGCACATGAAAACTGCCTCCTTTTTCTTTTTCCTCATAGGAAAAAATTGAAATTTCGCTTAAAAGAAGTTAACATTGAACTTTCCGGGGGGGGGGGGAATCGGGTTACGCTTTCACGCTTTCTTCTTCTCTTTTTTTTTTTTTTTTTTTGAAACTGAGAGTTTTAAAAGAGTAGGAAAAGGAAATGTATTAAACATATTCACGATAAGAAGTGTGTGGTGTTCATAATTTTGTGCGAAAAGTTTCGTTTTTGTGATCGCAATTTTTGAAAATGATTAGTTTTGCGATTGCGATTTTTGTAAAAAGTTCATATTTTATTAACTTTTTTTTTTTTTTTTTTTTGCATTCTGAATGAATGTCAGTAAAATTTTGCTTTTTAATTTCTTGTATCCTTGCATTTATTTTTTAAAAACGAGCTCTAATTTTCACACCTATCGGAAATATCGCGAACGCTGCGTTTCTATATATTTTTTTGCGGTCAATTTTTTACTGTTACTTTTAAGTAAAAATCAAACAATGAGAAATTATAACCAGAAAATATCGATATTTGTATCTGTTCCTTTAAAATGTTTGGAATAAAGTCTGGAAAATGCTTTTTAAGCTTCCCCCCCCCCCCCCCCCCCCAAGAATTGTTTGGGAAAAATTTCTGAAAAATTTAATCCCGTATAGGTGTGCTGTGAATGGGTCCTGCTTACATACGCCACGCAACCGAGATATGTCTATTTATTGAAGTATCATTGAATAAAATCTTACTACTATTATATAAGCGAAAGTTTGTCTGTATGGATGTATGGATGTTTGTTACTCTTTCACGCAAAAACTAATGAACGGATTTTGATGAAACTTTACAATAATATAGCTTATGCATCAGAATAACACATAAGGTAGTTTTCGTCCCGTCATGGGGGGCAAAACCCCCTTAGGGGAGCAATTAAATACAATTTTCGTATAAATTCTCTAATATAGGGATGAAAAAATACTTGCACATATTTACATTATATGTCCATCGAAAGCTCTGATTTTTCTGCTGAAGATGGCACCTATTCGAAATTTCTAAGTAGAATAAAAAACGAGTTATGAGCTTTTTAGTTCCATGTTCGAAGGCGTTCCTAAACTCAATACAGTATTTTGAAGTAAGATTTTTGCACAAGATTGGCAAATAATATATGATTTGGCTGATCAGTTTCCATTTAAACGGAACTTTAATGTAATTAATGGTTTTTATTACTTTGTAAAACGATATGATATTAATTTTCGTTACAAAGATATTATCGCCAGGTGCTGAGATACTTTTGGTCACCATGAAATGGCGCTAAAGAGTTTCATCCGAAATGTTTCCAAAATAAGTAGTAAAATTTGGCGATTGTTTGAAATTGTGCAAAAAGGAAAATTAATGGAAGTTTTTGTGCTGTTTATGGATTTGCCTAATTTAGTTGCTGGATTATTTAACACAGTGAAAAAAGTTTTTTAAAGATTCTTTGATTGGCGATATTTTGTTTACATGGTGAAAGCTGAGAAACATTATGACGTAGTCTTCGACTTCAAAAACAGCGACGTTGAAAAAAACTGCCAAATGCATCAGCTACGGAAATTTTTCTGCAAAAATTTTGGCGATCTGCTGGTTAATTGGATAATGAGTAAGTGTTCAATCAGCATAAATAATAAGGAAAGAAGGAGGGAGCATCATCGAAGGTATCCCAAAACGATTCCCGCAAATTCGGTAAAATCGCACCAAGAGCCCACAATGATTGGAATTTCCCAAAATAACTAAAGCAAGTATAAGGGGATTTCGAGCAACTTCAATAGTAATACAGAGAAGGTTTTAGACTCCATGTTAAAAAAAAAAAGTATCAACAGATTAATCTTTTTAAACATGAGAAGAATAATTTCATGTTTTGGAAATTTGTATATGCTTAAATATAGTGCTTTCGTTTCTAAATGAATACTATTTTGTTCTTTATACTTATTGCTATTTTACTTTTATGGGTAAGGAGGAAACTCGATTTTCAATCACGTCAAAAAGATGTGTTTTAAATTCTTTCACTTAAACCAGAAAACAAAAGCAAGTAACGATTTTTTCTCATAATTATAACTGACCCAGGCAACGCCGGGTATTTTTGCTAGTTAAAAACATAAATGCTATTTAAAAAGTAATGGGAGACTTTTTCTGCAACTGGCGACTATTTTAGAGACGATTTTTCTACATAGCTACTATTTATAGTAACGGAACTCTGGTAGCCTTGTAATCCCAACCATGTCATAAGTTCTTTAAGCTACTTAAACATAAAAAAACTGCAAAGGCGCCTTCTGTTTCTTACTAATAGTTATAGACTGGCCCGTCATTTAAGTTGAGGGATGAGGAGACTACTAACATTGTTTTTAATTAATAGTACTTAAACATAAAATGGGCCATATTTGAATTTGAATCATCAGTCACCAAGCGGTTGAAATGTCACTGAGTGTTACTTGCCTGTTTCATCCAATTATAATAATTAGGAGCAGCAGCTAACATATGTTGCTGTTGCATTCCTAGTTCGTTGTCCGTGACTGAACTATTTACTGTCGACGACAGAATGTGCTGTAACTGATAGATGTACTTTATGGCTGATCTGAAAAGAGAATATGGAAGATTCTATGAAATATTGCATGAGAAAACTTACGCAAAAACAGGAAATTCACCTTTCCAAAATATATTTAAAATCTCGAGACATTACATAAATAATTTTATCAATGAAATGGTAATGTGGATCATCACCGTACTAGAACACTACAGGGGACTCTAGTTGTGGTGATGTGTGGATGCGGTAATAAAGATATAGTATCATGGCCAATTTGACACCCGTACACTTATGATAAAGATTATATTTACAGCGTAAATCGTTAAGGTATGTTTATTTATTATTAAATGATGGGAATTAGTAATCTTAAAATTTTTGTACTTAGAGGTTTTGCTATTATATTCATCTGAAATCAAACCCTGTGGCAAGACAGCCCGTGAGGACTAAGGTCTCAATTCAGTTTTCCTGACCAGGGGCTCTGGGGTGCAAGGCAGATGTCCCGTTTAGGCGGTCAGCCTAACGTGGGACCCCCAGTGTTTGATTCCAAAGCACACTTGCTACGCATTTTATCGACCCGCTGAAGGGATAAACGGCTGAGTCAACCATGCCCTACCCGGAGGAATAGATCCCCGGGTCTGTGGCGTATGAGCGCGAAGTGCTACCACTGAGCCACTCGGCTTCATTTAAATTCATCTATATAGGTACTTTTCCTAGGTAGAGGGGGGGGGGGGATGGAGGACAACAAGATTTTATTCACACACACAAAAAGTTTTAAAATGTAAAATGTGCTTGAGTTATGCTCTGATTAAAAAAAAAAGAAAAGAAATGAAGCAATCTGCACATGATCTGTAACCGTGGCGGCAAAACTTAGTCCCTCTAAATAAATATTAAAAACGACTTATTCCCGTTGTCATGGTGCAGTGGCCGTCGCTTATATGAATCACGTTTGTTCTAAAGTTTTGAGTCATAAAGCGGCTAATTCAACAAAGCTGGATTTTGCTCTATTTTTGACAATTTGATTCATTTAAGTGGTTGATTCAATAAACCACTGATTCAGTTAACCGGCGTTCACTGTAATCAGAAAAATCAAATTAACATCATAGTTGGAGAGCTAGTGAACCCTCCGAGTAACGGTCTTCCTGTAAGGCTAGAAATTAGTAGAATGATGAGTCATAGCACGCTAAAGCCAAAAACCATGGCCTGGCAGGCCTCTGCCCTGCACGTCATCAGCCCTTTTATTATTTAAAATGCTAAATATATAAGATAAAAAAAACTTACTTCTGCAAGCTTCAAGATTTAATATCATTCAGTTTATTATTGATAATTATGGAAAAGAATTGACAGGCGATTATAGTTAGCAAAAGTACCTACCAGGTGAATCGAGATGTGCACAGTTAGGGAGGTAAAATAAACTTTCTTCTGTAAAGTTTAAGTATGTGTTTGAGTTTGAACTGGGGGAACGTTCCCCCTCCAAAATCCCAAGTGTACCTAAATTTTTTTCAGAATAGAATACAGGAAAATTCCTCCGTTTTTTAAAACTTCAACTTGAAGAAAGGCATTAGGAAAAGCGAGGAGAGAACTGTGAAGGCGGATCCAAAGAGGGATCGGGAAGTTCTCGGGGGAAAAAAAAAAACAGTACCAAAATTTATTCAGAAAGCAGAGTACAGGAAAAAATTTCCGTTTTTTAGAACGTGAACTAAGGAACCAGGAAAAGCTATTGGACAACAGCTACGCGGATCCACGGAGGGGAACAGGGGGAATGCTCCCCCCCCCCCCCGAAATCTCGAAGATACCTAAAAAATTTCACAACAGAGTGCAGGAAAATTCTTCTGTTTTATAGAACTTGAACTTGAAGAAAAGCTCCAGGAAAAGCGATTAGAAAATAGCAGAAGCGGGTCCACGGAGGGACACTGGAGGAATGTTCCTCTACCCCCCCAAAATCTCATATGTACCTAAAAAATTTCACAACAGAGTACAGCAAAATTCTTCTGTTTTTTAGAACTTGAACTTGAAGAAAGGCACAAAAAGTGAAGAGAGAATTGCAAAAGCGGATTCCAGGAGGGGAACTGGGGAAAGTTCCCCTTTTTTCCTCAAAAAAAATCCCAAATGATCCTAAGACTGTTCAGAAAACAGAGTATAGGATTTTTTTTTCTGTTTTTTAGAACTCGACGAAAGGCTCCAGGAAAAGCGATTAGACAACAGCGGAAGCGGAGGGGAATCCACGGAGGGAAAATGTTCCCCTCTCCCCAAAAAATCCCACGTGTACCTAAAAATTTTTAAAACAGAAGGCAGGAAAATTTTTTCATCTGTTTTTCAGTACTAGTCTTTTAAAATAAGTCCTTTGAACACAAACCTGTTTAAAACCGTCTTTTGTATTTATTTGGTGTAGAGTATTATATGTAAAGCTTCCACAATTTAGTGGCACAGCCAGAGAGGGAGGGGGGTACCGTCCCAGAAGCCAGATTAGAATTTTTTTAAAAACATTTATTATAATGAAAGAGAAGAATAGAACGTACCTGGGTAATAACGAAGTTATTTTAATAAGAAGGAAAAAATGTCGCGAAAATAATCTAAATTTCTATTGAAAAGAACCTTGAAAATTTTCAATCGTGGCGGATTATTGATCAATTAATTACATCCCGCACCTCCTATTTCTTTTATCCTCCTTCCTTTTTTTTTCTTTTTTCTTTTTCCTATTCGGTTTAAAAATAAGAAAATCTTCATAATGCTACGCTTTGGAAGTATCCTTTCCCCCGCCAAAACCTTTCAAGAGCTCCTCAAATCTTGTTTTCATTCCTTCATTTTCGAAAAATTTCCAGGGGAGGACTGCCGCACACCTCGATTAAAAACATCGAGAATCGTTTAATGATGCTTTTTTGGAGCTTCAGATTTGAAAAATAGCCGAACTCCTAACGTTACCGAATATGGTCTACAGTCCACGTGTTTAAAGACGACAATTACGAAAATTTCCGGACAAGAGCCCGAATGCTCTCGCAGGAAATCTAAAAATTGAAAAAAATTACAATTTCGAAAATCTAAGGGGAGAGCGTTTAAATCCTTCGTACTAATATCGTTTAAAAGCTTAGTTTTCTAGGACTTCAGTTTCGAAATATTTTTTTGGGAAGAGCCCCAGAACTACATTGCTCGTAACATCACCAAAGTTGTCTGTAACTGCGTTTTTTGGAACTTCAATTTCGAAATATCGGGCGGAGGGGTGATCAATTTAGATCTATTCTACAAAAAAAAAAAAAAAAAAAAAAAAAAAAAAAAATCTATCGGGGTAAGCCTCAAAAAGTCCCATTTCTTACCAAACTGTAAAACTTCTTTTTAAAACATTTCTAAATGTCTAAAAAATTTTCACCGACAGACCCCCTCCCTCCACGAACCTTTCCTCCCAGTATAACCTCATCAGAGACCGTCTAGAACTGTTTTTAGGACTACAATTTCAAAAAATTTTCCAGGGGAGAACACATGGACCCCCCTACCAGTTGGTGAACATTTTAAGATTAAAATATAAAAACAACAACACACAAATACAGCAATGAGCAAAACGGTTTTTTAAAATTATTTTTTGAGAACTGTACTTGCAGAATTTGTAATGCACAATTTTTTTTTTTTAATAAGAAGCGTTAGAGACGCAGAAAATGAGTTGTATAGCTCAATTTTCAATATTATTTTTTAATAAGAAATATTATATACCCCCCCCCCCCCCCCCCCCCCGTAAGCATATATTGCTGAAAAAGTTCCCCTCCCAAATCCATAGTCTGGATCCGCCACAGCTACAGGAGCGGATCCAGAAATTTTCGTAAGATGGGGTCAAGTTTCAATAGGCCAACGCTATATCTAGAAAAAGCGAGAAAAAAAAATCAGTTTCGCAGGGGCTCCCAAGGGTGATGGCGCACACCCTCATATGCTACGGAACATCCCCCCTCCAAATGAAAGCAAAACCCTTCCAATACCCCCCGCCCCTCCTGGTCACGTTGCTATCTGCTTTGAATATATTAGAAAACAGCTATGAGAAATAGTTGGAAAAAAGCACACACAACACACACGCGCGACATGTGGTTTGATGTGGAAGAGTGCTCTGAAAAACCGTTAAGCTCATTAAAGATGATTGTGCTTTTGAAAATAAACCAAAAACTCAAAAAAGCAATCCTAGTAAACAAACCCAGTCAATCCTTTGAATTATGACGCGCTGAGCAGAAAATACCTTACAGAACCAAGGAAAGAACAGGTCAACATTGATTCCGTGTTTTACTATTTTTTTCTGATCTGAAAATTTGAAGTTTGATGATAGTCTTAGTAAAATTCCTGTCACAGGGGGTTAGCTGACCCTTTCACCCTCCCATGAATCCGCCCCTGGTTCACTAAACAATAGAATTCCTTTAATTAGCGCAATATTATCTTATTTGTGGTTCAATGGATTTTTAATAGGTTTTAAAATTTTATTTTGTTTTACTAAGGCTCCCCCGTACGCAGATCTCCCTCAATGTAGCATAATGCGAATAGTCATGAACCATATCTCCAATGCCTTTGTTCTGATTCGATTTTTTTCCGTTTTGTCATTAACGCAGTATTGAACAATACGCTTTTCAACTAAAAGACAGAATACCTTTCGACCTTCCTTCTCATTCCCCCCCCCCCTCATCTCATAATGTTAATCAGCCCCATTTTTGTTCACAAAAACCAAGAGTGCTCCTGCTTCCCCCCCCCTCCCCTTATCCTAGGTTGACGGCGTGCCTTCCTCATTCGGTACGGAACTTCCGCCGAGTACGAGAAACTTCCCAAAATGAGGATTATTTGAGAAATCCTCTAAAACCACCCAGTGTCAGCAATAACGTTACAATCAGGTGACTCTAGCGATCACGAAGATAAATAAATCCGAAAGTTTTCTATCGTCTCCCCCTTTTTCGTTCCTTCCCTATTTGTTATTTTTTAAAAAGAACAACAAAAAAGAAGGGTAATTAAAATTTATAAATTTTAATAACAAATTTTAATTTTTATTTTTTTGACTTCTGCAAAATAAGTTTGGGTGATTGCATGCATAAGTTAAACCCTGCAGTCCAAACAAATGAATAATTAACGGTGTACAATAGCGCAGTCAGAAATATTTTCTGGAAGCAGGTTTTGATCAAAAATACCGTCTGGAGTGAGATTTTGATGAAAAATACCTTCTGGTGGGGCTTTTTTGGTCGAAAATTATCTTCGGGGAGGGGGTTTTTTGATTTAAAAAATACCCTTCAGAATTGGATTTTTTGATCAAAAATACCTTCTGAAGGGTTTTTATTTTTAAGACAAAACATCCCTTTTATATATGCATAAACTACTGTATTAGTTGATTCAACCAATGGCTGGGGGGGGGGGGTGCTTTTCACCCCCAAAAACCCCCCTCGCTGCGCCACTGACGGTGTAAAAACTTAATTCTTACTACGTTTCTGAAATTAATAACACAGAATATTCGATTTACCTCTTATTCAACATGACTTCATAGCATATACCAGTGCCGTATGAATGAGTGAATTTAAGACGTCAAGTTTGAATACCGAACTGTCAACCATCATTAACAAAGTTTTCGGGTAGTTGTTTCCCCCAGCCAGCTGTTAAAAAAGTAATTAGTTGAACACCTGTTATTCATCATTTCATATTTTGGACGAACGTTGTTGAGAGAGAGAGAGAGAGAGGGGGGGGGGGGAGGTCGAGTAGAACTTACTTACGATAAGTTTAGTGTAATTTTTTTTTAACACTGAAATTTGGTTTTACTCTGATTATAATCAGGATGTGTTGTTCATGGACGAATGGGTCAAAAAGAAAGAAATCCTTAAAATGAACGGATCCGTTCGTTCACTTAAAAATGAACGACCGTTCTTTTAAACGATGAGCAGTTGGGAACATTGTATTGATGCACTTATGATGAAATCGCATTTTTTTTTTTTTGAATTACATTCAGTTTTAAATTTTTAACTCTCAATCCGTCTCAAATTTCCTTTTTCTTAGTGCAGTACAATATATTCGTTTCGAAGCCTTTTACTTTCTGCTTTATTCATCATTTTTCTTAAACCGTTGCAGTTCATTTGTAATTTTCCAATGTATCCACTAGTAATGTTTTGTGTAACTTGTTTTGTTTAGACTACTTCCTATTCTACGCCACCTGCTAAAATCATTCGCGCGCTTTCCGTCGCCAAAATAATTTCTAAAAGTACCTTTTATCACTTTTCTGGCGGTCCTTTTGTCATCTATAACATCACTAATATCAACTACCATCTATATTGGTTTGGCTTCATTTTTAACTTGCTTGGTGACTTCCAAGTCGCTTTTTTTTACATTCATTGTCTAGATATTTTGAATAAAGATTGTTACAGTTTAATTTTTCCCCCATTTGAAAAAGTGTTGCGTTTTTTTTTCTGCTTTCATTGGTACTGTGGTATAATTTTGAAGTTCTCTAATATTTAGGTGAGTCTCTTTTTTTAAAAATTAAGTTATCCGATACTCGGGCTGAGCTACCAATATATTTGTTGTTACTTTTTTCTTTTTTGTTATACATGGTCTATTGGTAATACGATAATGTATGTATACAGTGCTACACCTGGAAAAAATATGTGAAAGAACGCATCTCTTTCTTTTGCGTAGATGTCACGGTTGACAGATGCTTGTTTTGGTGTCAAAAAAGGTCAGTTTCGACACCTTACGCCAGTTATTTAAAAAGCAGACGTTTTATGATGAAAATATTTTTGTTAAGTTTATGTAATATTTAACGTACATAGTTTTAAAAATAGAACATGTGGTAACAGCTCACGTCTTTTTCCAATTCAGATTCGGTTTTAATTTTTTATGAAATCACTATTATGAGAATAATATAAAACACACACTTTTTAAGTCCGTTCTTCTTGCATTAGCCACGTAAATCAATTAATATCACTTTTCCAACGTTTAACAACTTTGGACATAAAAGTGAAGAGGCAAAGAATATTTACTTTTTAAGCGAGGGGGGATAATGCCTCTTCTTGATCTTCTCCCTCACACCGCGCGAGCCACCAATGCAATTAGTTGAATGCCAATCGCCCGGGGGTGTGATGCATTTTGTAATCCAACTTCTTGACTTTTAGTAAACATTAAAACCGTACAAAATCAATCTAATGTGTGCATCACATGATTTCCTTTTACTCCAATTTGATGATAAAAGTGCCTCGGAGTAAGCAAAAAAATACTTTAAATATTTTCACCCCAAAAGTTTCCTGCGAACCAAAGCAAAAAATTAAAAAAAAAAAAAAAAAAAAAAAAAACGTTTTGCGCAGATAAATTTTCCCAACACTGTAATTTTAATGTGATTCAATGGTTAACACTCTAAATATAGCCAAATTGAAACCAGATAAAAAAAGAAAAAAAAAAAAAAAAAAAAAACACCCCGCCACATTTGTTGCCAAGTTGGCGACAAAACTTAGCCATCAAAAGCTTTTCGATATATCGCCAATTGTTTGCCAAATTAAAACACCACTTGAGTTTACAATGAAATTAACAATGATTTTCCTCCAAAAAAGTGTAAAAGACCCCCTTAGGAACATCTGAATGCTTTCTCAAGGGGAGGTGCGCAACTAGATCCCACTAGGAGTGTACGTATTGATTTCAAGATTTAAAATTTATAAAAATAAATGCTTAAT
Source organism: Uloborus diversus (assembly GCF_026930045.1). Classification (NCBI taxonomy): domain Eukaryota; kingdom Metazoa; phylum Arthropoda; class Arachnida; order Araneae; family Uloboridae; genus Uloborus; species Uloborus diversus. The sequence goes on along the minus strand of NC_072738.1, from coordinate 104,701,897 downwards.
AAACCATACGATTTATTTACGATTATAAACGCTTTTCTTGATAAATAAAATGCGGAAGATTTTTGGGACTTTCAACTATAGATGGCGCCTACTGTAATTTTAAATTCTGACTAAAGCGAACACTAAACGTTTTTAAGGTGAGTTAAATTAGTCAAAAACTAAGGTACGGAGGCATAATTCATGTAAGATTTTAGTTTCAACGCCATAGGTCCAAATTTGAGCATCCAAAAATTAATATTAGGTTTATTAACCCAATAAGATCTTCACCGACCGTCCGGGAGTTGTGGCGTGCTCCTGTAATCCAGCTGCTTGGAGGGCGAGGCTGTCGGACGGCGTGAGGTTGGGAGTTCTGGCCTCAGCTGCTCTATGTTGATCAGGCGTCCGCGCTAAGCACGGTGTCGATATGGCTGGTCTGGGGGAGCCCGGATTAACCAGGTCGCACTAAGGAGGAGCGGATCGGCCCAGGGCGGAAACGCAGCAGGCGAAAGCTCACGCATGGTGCAGTAGTGGGATAGCGCTTGAGATTAGGTGGTTTGTGCCAGCCCAATTAAGATATCTGAACAGTCTCTTTTTAGGAGAAAAAAAATCTTTTTCAAAGTTTATAACTAGGCGAATTATTTAAAATTAGTCAAAAATTAAGACCAAAAGTAACAGCCGATTTACGTATTTAAATGAAGATTTAACTTTATATTTTCGCTTAACAAAATTGGTATAAATTAAATAAAAAGTTAATTTTTACAGCTTTGGCGGAACACTTGAAGCCGGCTGTGTTTCTTTGGCGGGTGGGGGAGGGAACGGCAATTACTGCACCTAATTTTATTATTATTTATTTGGCCTAATTTAACAGTATTTTTTGAAACTTGCTAAAAATCAGAGCACGTAGTAACAGCCCACAACTTTTTCAATTCAGAATCGTTTTCAATTTTTTTTATGAAATCACCATTTTAAGAGTATTATAAAACACGCACCTCTTATGTAAATTCTGCTTGCATTAGTCACGTAAATCAATTAAACTTACTTTGCCGACGTTCAATACCATTGGACATAGGGAAGTGAAGGGGCAAGGAACATTTACTTTTTAATTTAGTGCGAAGAAGAACTCTCCTTAGTTCTCTCCTTCAACCCGCGCGGGCCACCTACGCAAATAGATAAGAAACGATCGCGTGGAAGTGTGATGTATCTTGTAATCCAGCTTCTTGGCTTTTAGTGAACATTAAAAAAAAAATGGTCAGGGTCGCCCTTACAAAGGACTCTAACTAGTTTTGAATTCTTAGGGAAAAAAATGCTTTTGAAAATATTTCACTCAATAAATTTATTCGAGGAAAAATTAATCAATCACAAACAGATTTCGGATTCTTTCCCAAAACGAACGCCCTTCATTTAAGAATTAAAGCCTCAATGTAAGATATATTGAACCTGTTGCTACTCTTTTAGAGACCATTTTTAAAATAGGGCACTTTTTGTGACGAGGCTGCAAAATAGAGACCATTTATGGAAAAAGTGACCTGGTAAAAAGAATTCAAACACTTCAGTGTTTACTTTTGTTACACTTATCAAAAGACTGCAATATTCAAAGAAAAGATAATTCAGGAAATTTTTAAAAGACCCTATTAAGGGCGCAAGAAAGCAACTTTGGATTATTATAAAAGGCAATTGATTTCAAGATTTAAAATTTATAAAAATAAATGCTTGCAAACGTAGCACCACATGATTTATTTACGATTATAAACGCTTTTCTCGATAAATAAAATGCGGAAGATTGTTGGGACTTTCAACTATAGATGGCGCCTACTGTAATTTTAAATTCTGACTAAAGCGAACACTAAACGTTTTTAAGGTGAGTTAAATTAGTCAGGAACTAAGATACGGAGGCATAATTCATGTAAGATTTTAGTTTCAACTCCATAGGTCCAAATTTGAGCATCCAAAAGTGAATATTAGGTTTATTAACCCAATAAGATCTTCACCGACCGTCCGGGAGTTGTGGCGTGCTCCTGTAATCCAGCTGCTTGGAGGGCGAGGCTGCCGGACGGCGTGAGGTTGGGAGTTCTGGCCTCAGCTGCTCTATGTTGATCAGGCGTCCGCGCTAAGCACGGTGTCGATATGGCTGGTCTGGGGGAGCCCGGATTAACCAGGTCGCACCAAGGAGGAGCGGACCGGCCCAGGGCAATAACGCAGCAGGCAAAAGCTCCAGCATTATTATTAACAGTATTTTTTGAAACTTGCTAAAAATCAGAGCACGTAGTAACAGCCCACAACTTTTTCAATTCAGAATCGTTTTTAATTTTTTTTATGAAATCACCATTTTAAGAGTATTATAAAACACACAACTCTTATGTAAATTCCCCTGGCATTAGTCACGTAAATCAATTAAACTTACTTTGCCGACGTTCAACACTATTGGTTATAGGGAAGTGAAGGGGCAAGGAACATTTACTTTTTAATTTAGTGAGAAGAAGAACTCTCCTTAATTCTCTCCTTCAACCCGCGCGGACCACCTACGCAAATACATAAGAAACGATCGCGTGGAAGTGTGATGTATCTTGCAATCCAGTTTTTTGGCTTTCACTCAATAAATTTATTCGAAGAATAATTAATTAATCACAAACAGCCTTCGGCTTCTTTCCCAAAACGAACGCCCTTCATTTAAGAATTAAAGTCTCAGTGTAAGATATATTGAACCTGTTGCTACTCTTTTAGAGACCATTTTAAAAATAGGGCACTTTTTGTGACGAGGCTGCAAAATAGAGACTATTTATGCAAAAAGTGACCTGGTAATAAGAATTCAAACACTTCAGTGTTTACTTTTGTTAGACTTATTAAAAGACTGCAATATTCAAAGAAAAGATAATTCAGGAAATTTTTAAAAGACCCTATTAAGGGCGCAAGAAAGCAACTTTGGATTATTATAAAAGGCAATTGATTTCAAGTTTTAAAATTTATTGTAACGGATTCGGTGCGACTTCCACTTTCTTGAAATGAAGACACAGTTCTTGATAAAGCACAGGAAATTTATTTACACTATGTACAGGAAATATCGTCAACAACTGCTAAATTATTCATCAGCAATTAAGCAACTATCACACAACACCGTAAACTCAACGTTTACACACGTATTTACTTCCAAATACGAAAACAACACAGCGAAATGCTTCGCTATAAACAGAGTTAATACACTCTCAGTTCGAAATCCTCAATCGAAACTAAACTGTTTATCACGTGGGTCGCTTTTATAAACATCGAAAGAAATCTCTCAAATATTCCACAACATTCTTTCGGCTTCCCGAAATGCGTAGACCGTTATCAAATTTTATCAATGAAAAGAAAAGGAAATAGGGGATCGTATACTTTAGCGGAATGAAAAGGGGTTGTATATTCATTACGGGAGACTATTTACAGGTTACGTTACTACAATAATTACTATTTACAGAATTTGTAACATTGCCCCCTTCCTAAGGACTGCACGTCCCGGGCAGTACAATCCCCAGAAAGTGTGCAAACACAAGTCTATCACAAGTTCACAAATACACACATTAATTAATAACTAACAGATACAGAAAACACAATAATAACAAGAAATATTACTAAACATTAAAGGCAAAAATTATCTACAACTTTTATGTTATCAACCATGGTTGTTTACGTAATACTCATGAACTATGGCCATAGTATGGGGCTAACCGATCATAATGTACAACCCTAGGTTTTGCATTAGGTGATTTTTGGATCCTCACTACGACGTCATTTAGTCGGTTAAGGACTTTGTAGGGTCCATCCCAATGCGACTGCAATTTGGGTGACAGACCTTTCCGTCGGATGGGATTCCATAACCAAACCTTGTCTCCTGCGTTGAATTTATTTCCAGTAGACCTTGTGTCGTATCGGGTCTTCATCTTCTCCGCCGCGATGTTGATTCGCTCTCGTGCGAAATTATGAACGTCTTCCAACCGGGCCTGGAGATCCTGGATGTACTCCTCAGGCGATGCAGGCGCATCCGGAGGACGACCGAAGACGAGATCACAAGGTAGCCGAAGCTCTCGTCCGAAGAGCATCTGAGATGGGGCATATCCGGTAGTCTCGTGGAGAGCACTGCGATAGGCCAGCAGGAACAAAGGTAGCTTCTTGTCCCAATCCTGTTGATTTCTGGAGACCATAAGTGAGAGATTATTCAGGATTGTGCGGTTAAATCTCTCCACCATGCCGTCCGATTGTGGGTGTAGTGGTGTTGTCCTAGTTTTCTCAATTCCGAAAATTTGACATAGGCCCTTAAACACAGCAGAGATGAAATTCCTCCCTTGATCGGAATGAATCTGCAAAGGTGTTCCGTATCTCGAGATCCATTGTTGGACTAGAGTCTCTGCTACGGTGGTAGCTTCTTGATCTGGAATGGGATATGCTTCCGGCCATTTGGTGAAGTAGTCGATGGAAACAAGAATGTATTTGTTCCCATCAGCAGTTCTTGGTAGAGGACCCAGGATGTCGATCCCAATTCGTTCGAAAGGAGCTCCAACGTTGTACAGATGTAGCTTCCCTCTGCTTCTCTTCTTCGGTCCTTTACGAGCAGCACATGCGTCACAAGAATGGCACCACTTCTCCACGTCATCCTTCGCCTTGCTCCAGAAGAAGCGCTCCCGAACTTTATTGAGGGTTTTCAAGACACCAAAATGTCCTCCAGTCGCACTACTATGTATTTCTTTCAGAACATCTGAAATCCTTGATCGGGGAAGTAGTAACTGCCACCTAGATGTTTTGCCGTCGTCAGATTCCCATTTCCGGTGTAGCACGCCGTTACGTAAATGGAGTGAGTTCCATAAAGCCCAGTATCTTTTTGTTGCAGGACTGAAGATGGAAACGTCCTGCCAGCTAGGGCGTCGACTGTCACTTTCCATGAACTCTAAAATTGGTTTTATGTCGGGGTCTTCAAGTTGATCTTTTCGAACTTGGTCATCACTCCATGGATCAGGTTCTGATGATGTTGGAGTCACTGTCACCTGATAGGCGGTAGGGCTAGTCGTTCCATACTGTTTCTCGATTCGGGAACAATAGTGGCAGTTCTCAGGACAGGGTCTCCTTGATAAAGCGTCAGCATTACCGTGAGATAACCCTTTTCGATGCTTGATCTCCATGTCATATTCCTGGAGCCGCGGTATCCATCTGGCTATCTGGCTTTCCGGATTTTTGAAGTTCAAAAGCCAAGTTAATGAGGCATGATCTGTCCGAAGCAGAAATTTTCGGCCATAGAGGTAATGATGGAAGTGTTCTACAGCTTTCACTATGGCCAGTAACTCCTTTCTGGTGACGCAGTAATTTCGCTCCGACTTTGATAAGCATTTGCTCCAGTAAGCGATGACATGTTCATTTCCGTCAATTTCTTGGGATAAAACAGCTCCGATGCCCTCGTTGCTCGCATCAGTGTCCAGGATGAAGGATTTTTCAGGCTGAGGATAGGCGTTGATGTTAAAGCCTCCTTCAGTCGTAGAAATGCATCTTCGCATTCTTTGGACCATTCGAACTTTTGCTTGCTCTCCGTCAGCTTATGCAAAGGTCGTGCAATGTTGGAAAAACCCTTTACAAACTTCCTGTAGTAGGTGCAGAGCCCCAGGAAACTTCGCAGCTGATGGATGTTTTCGGGACGACTCCAACTCTTGACAGCAGACACCTTTTCTGGATCGGTTTGTACACCTTCAGAAGAGATGATGTGACCAAGGTAGTTCACTTCCCGGCGGAACAAATTACATTTGGACGGGCTTAACTTCAGATTGGCTTCCTTAAGCTTTTGCAGCACCTTCCTAAGATTTGCCAGATTTTCTTCGAAACTGCGTCCCACGATGATGATATCGTCTAAGTAGACCAGACAGGATTCGTAGGAGAGTCCTCTTAACACTGTCTCCATAAGACGCTCGAACGTAGCTGGTGCATTGCAGAGGCCGAAGGGCATCACTTTGAACTGCCATAAGCCTTGTCCAGTTGTAAACGCTGTCTTCTCTCGGTCATCAGGGTGTATCTCAACCTGCCAGTAGCCGCTCTTCAAGTCCAGGGTCGAAAACCACTTGTGTCCGGAAAGAGTGTCCAAGGTGTCGTCTATCCGTGGAAGAGGGTAACTGTCTTTCTTGGTGATTTCATTCAGCCGCCGGTAATCGACACAAAATCTGGTGGAGCCATCTTTCTTTCGGACCAAGACGATGGGAGACGCCCAAGGACTGGATGAAGGTTCGATTACATCGTTCTCCTTCATCTCTTTCAGGAGGGTCTCAACCTCTTCCTTCTTGGCGAACGGTAGTCGTCTTGGATGCTGTTTAATAGGGAGGTGTTCTCCAGTGTAGATCCTATGCTGCGTTAAATTCGTCCTGCCCACATCCTCCGATGTAGATGAAAACAGATGCTTGAAGTCCTCCACCAATTGTTCCGCAGCAGTTCTTTGATCTTTCGATAATGGCGCACTCCCAATTAACTTCGATGTCAAGGACTCAGAAGACACAGTTTCGGGGGAATTAATTCTTCTAATGATGCAGTTTACTGGAGTACAAGTTGCCAACACTTCACCTTTTCGGATATTCCTTGGCCTTTCACTCACGTTGGCGACTCTCACAGGAATTACATCCTTAGAAAGGTCCACAAGCGTAGATGCTACCAGCACTCCTTTTAGATTATTGCTTAGGTTAGGGTATTCAATGAGTCCAAATCGAAAACTATTGCTTTCTTCAATGGAGCCAGGTATTAATGATTCTGACCTTGAGGGAATCGATAAATCTGTTTGGGCTATTATTTGATGAGCGGATTTTACATCACTTTCTGCGGGGAAAACGGCTATGTCTTCTCTAATCGAGTGCAGCTCATTTGTCTTGAAGTCGAGGTTGAAGTCATACTTCTTTAAAAAGTCCAATCCAAGAATGAAGGGGTCTGTGATAGCAGCAACGAATGCCGTATGATGGTAAGTGGCATTTCCAAACACAATTTCTAAGTTTACTTTACCTTCAATCTCGATCTTGTCACCTGTCACAGTTTGGAGGGTAACGCAGGGCGGCGTCCATAGAATGTTGAGTCCAAATTGACGAGCTACATCTGTTCTAATGATTGTAACATAGGCTCCAGTGTCAATAATCAGTTCGCAGGGAACCCGTTTACGTATGCGTAAACAAACAGTCCATTACTGCCGCCACTCGTCGATGGTATCTGGAAAACTTTAAGATGGGGCTCATTCCAATTTGGCGACCTCCGCCCCGCGAGATTGCCATGGCTTAGTTTTCCTGGACCTGGGAGGGAGAGGTGCTCTTCCCTCTGGTTTCTTGGCGAGCTTCACAGTTTCTTCGTAAGTGACCCTCGCCGCCACATTTCCAGCACTTAAGTGATTGTCCATTTTGGTACTTGGGAGCCGAAGTCCTTTTGAGGATTCCTGCAATTTCTTTTATTTGCTTTTCCAGTTCAGCAAAGCGTGACGAAACCGGATCAGGCTCATCAGTTTTCACGCCGCGGATTGAATGGCGATCCTTGCGGGTTGCTTGCTGGGCGGCCTCCAACTTCATCGCATACACAACAGCAGAATTCAGGTCTTTGACATCCGCCATCCGTAGAGCTTTCTGGATTTCCGGATCTCGAACCCCGTCGATGTAGTAGTTGAGTGCCAGGTTGTCTCGAACATCCGCAGGACAGTCGCAAAAAGCAAGATGAGACAATCTCTCGACGTCCGCCGCTAGCTCTTGCAGGGTTTCCCCGGTTTTCTGGAAACGGGACTTCAACTGGAGTCGGCCGAAATCTTTCTGCCACTTCTCACCGAAGCGAAGCTCCAACGCAGATGTGAGGGCGGCGAAATCCAGGCGCTGGCTGTCCGGAAGGGTCTGGAGAATGTCCGCTGCGTTACCTCTCAGGGATGCTGCAAGATGGCAGGCCTTGGTAGCAGAGTCCCATCCGTTCGCTTCCGCCACTATCATGAATTGGGTCTTGTACACCTGCCACGAACTTTTCCCATCAAATGTGGCCAGTGAAATGGACGGTCGAGCAACAGATGTGGGAGCGCCAAACTGTACAGAGCTGCTTTCCGCGGTCGCCAATCTCCTTTCCACGTCCTTAATTATTTCTTCCTTAAATGAAGTCAATTTCTTGTCTTCTTCTTCCAACTTATTTTCCATATTGGCGATGCGTTCTTCCACAGTATCAAATTTTTCTTCCAGGGCATCGACTTTATCTCCCATGGCGGTTAGTTGATTCTCCATCATGGTTTTCTTTGACGTTAGGTCACTTTTCATTTCATCGTGACTTGTAGTAATTTTAGCAGTTAAATCACTATTTAACAGTTCTTGGTTAGTCGCTAATTCATTTTTCAATTGTTCTTGATTAGCCGTAAAACTTGCAGTCAAATCACTTTTCACAGAGGTGATTGCGTCAAGAAGTTGTTTTAATTGTTCATCCATTGCGCGAGTAATCACCATAAAAACAAAGTCCAAATTTAAAAAGTCTTTATGAAAATAATGTCCAAAGTCACACTTACTCCAAGAAAGTCCGGAAGTAGCCCCACGTTGGGCGCCAAATTGTAACGGATTCGGTGCGACTTCCACTTTCTTGAAATGAAGACACAGTTCTTGATAAAGCACAGGAAATTTATTTACACTATGCACAGGAAAGATCGTCAACAACTGCTAAATTATTCATCAGCAATTAAGCAACTATCACACAACACCGTAAACTCAACGTTTACACACGTATTTACTTCCAAATACGAAAACAACACAGCGAAATGCTTCGCTATAAACAGAGCTAATACACTCTCAGTTCGAAATCCTCAATCGAAACTAAACTGTTTATCACGTGGGACGCTTTTATAAACATCGAAAGAAATCTCTCAAATATTCCACAACATTCTTTCGGCTTCCCGAAATGCGTAGACCGTTATACAATTTTATCAATGAAAAGAAAAGGAAGTAGGGGGTCGTATACTTTAGCGGAATGAAAAGGGGTTGTATATTCATTACGGGAAACTATTTACAGGTTACGTTACTACAATAATTACTATTTACAGAATTTGTAACATTATAAAAATAAATGCTTGCAAACGTAGCACCATATGATTTATTTACGATTATAAACGCTTTTCTCGATAAATAAAATGCGGAAGATTGTTGGGACTTTCAACTATAGATGGCGCCTACTGTAATTTTAAATTCTGACTAAAGCGAACACTAAACGTTTTTAAGGTGAGTTAAATTAGTCAAGAACTAAGATACGGAGGCATAATTCATGTAAGATTTTAGTTTCAACGCCATAGGTCCAAATCTGAGCAACCAAAAGTGAATATTAGGTTTATTAACCCAATAAGATCTTCACCGACCGTCCGGGAGTTGTGGCGTGCTCCTGTAATCCAGCCTGCTTGGAGGGCGAGGCTGTCGGACGGCGTGAGGTTGGGAGTTCTGGCCTCAGCTGCTCTATGTTGATCAGGCGTCCGCGCTAAGCACGGTGTCGATATGGCTGGTCTGGGGGAGCCCGGATTAACCAGGTCGCACTAAGGAGGAGCGGACCGGCCCAGGGCAGAAACGCAGCAGGCAAAAGTTCTCGCATGGTGCAGTAGTGGGATAGCGCTTGAGATTAGGCGGTTGGTGCCAGCCCAATTAAGATATCTGGACACAGTCTCTTTTTAGGAGAAAAAAACTCTTTTCAAAGTTTATATCTAGACGAATTATTTAAAATTAGTCAAAAATTAAGACCAAAAGTAACAACCGATTTACGTATTTAAATGAAGATTTAACTTTATATTTTCGCTTAACAAAATTGGTATAAATTAAATAAAAAGTTAATTTTTACAGCTTTGGCGGAACACTTGAAGCCGGCTGTGTTTCTTTGGCGGGTGGGGGAGGGAACGGCAATTACTGCATCTAATTTTATTATTATTTATTTGGCCTAATTTAACAGTATTTTTTGAAACTTGCTAAAAATCAGAGCACGTAGTAACAGCCCACAACTTTTTCAATTCAGAATCGTTTTTAATTTTTTTTATGAAATCACCATTTTAAGAGTATTTTAAAACACACAACTCCTATGTAAATTCAGAGGCGTAGGAAGTATATAAACGTAGGGGGAGCTGGTGCTCAAGATAGGGATCCAAGGGACAGAAGCAGTAGCGCCACCAGATTTTTTTTTTTTTTTTTTTTTGGCGGGGAAAGGGGGGGGGGGAGCACTTGAAAAAAATTTCTTATTTGAAATGATTGTCGATCCTTTCGTCTTCCTCTCCCTTTCCCAGTAATGTTTTCAATCATATCTAATATATAAATTGAGGCAGTGAGAAATAAAGGGATGTAAGTGGATATCTTCAAGTTTTGAGTAAAACGCGTTTAAAGATAACGTCTCAGGTAAGAGTTCATTAATATTTTTTCTAAATTATGCTGTACAGCAGCACCAACCAGCGCTACTAGTATTATCTCTCACCCCAAGACAGGGGAAAGGTTTCTCTACTATTTGTACTGGTTATCTCCAAATTTTTAATTTTGCTACTTACATCCTCTTGCTTCTCACCGCCTCAATAGTATATGGAGAGAATGAGGTGATAAAACTTCTGGTTTTTTTTGGAAGGGGGTCGGTCAGTTCTCGAAGATGAGTACACATCAATAGGGGGGTCCTGGGGCTTCAGTCCCGGAAAATTTCCGAAATCTTAGTTCTAAAAACGTAGTTTAGACGGTCTTTGGTAATGTTAAGGAGAGAAAATGTTCAAATGCCCTCCCTGAAAATTTTTCGGAATTTATGTCTTTAAAGCGCGAATTCAGATCATATTTATGACGTTAGGGAAAATGATATGACTCAAGGATTGTCCTCAATCGATTTACATCTCTTTCCCAATATTTCAAAATTGAAGTTCCAAAAACGCAATTGAAGACAGTCTTCAATGATGTCAGGGAAAGGGGGAAGTTCTAGGGCTCTCTGGAATGTTTTAGAAATTGAAGTCTTAGAGATCGTTCCTCAATGAGGTTATTGGAAAAGATTCCTTCCCCTTAAAGTTTTAGAAATTGTAGTTTTAAAAACTGAATTTTCATCCTTCTTTTTTGATATCATAGAGGAGTTTCGGGTGTCGCTCTCCGAAAATTATTCGAGATAGATCATATTTGTTAATGTTAGAGGTAGAGACGTACCGAGTACTCGGTAACTACTCGGTACTCGGCCAATTTGCCGAGCACTCGGTACTCGGCCCAATTTTGATCAGATACTCGGCCAATACCGAGTAGTTGCAAAAAATTGAATATTGTCCAAGACAGATATTAAAATTTATAAAAAAGCGCAAGCATATATAATTTTCTGCTATCATTTACAAGTCAAATTTAAATTTTGAGAATAATGAAGTCTGTAATGCTTCAATGGAATTAGTCTTTATTTTAATGTCCCCAAAGTTAATAAAACTTATTTATTAAAAATTGTGCAAAAAAAGTAATAGTAGAAAATATGGAATTTTTATATTAAAAATGGATTTTTGCTACAAACAAAAATTAGTTATAAGAAATATAAAAATACCTTTGCTTAAAAAATAAATGGAAATAAAACAATGTTAAAAGCACAGTGCAGACACGTGTTTTGGCATTACAAGGAATTCCTTTTTCAATGCACAAAATGTGAGCTCGTGGATTTAAAGGCATCCGCCAAAAGTCGGATTCTTCTGTCGAATGTCTTTACATTCTTTAGCTCACATTTTATGCGCTGAAAAAGACGTTCCTTGTAATGCAGAAATACGTGTCTGCAGTGTTCCTGCACATTTGTTTTATTTGCTTTTAAAAATTATTTATGTTTGGCGGACTAGAACTATAATAGATTGGTATAATTTGTTTTAATTCCAACTTGATTAATTATACCTTTTATTTATTTATTTTTAATTTTAAAAATAATTTTTTTGTAAAATTTTTGACAAAAACAAAATTTTTCAAATAATGCGTAATTAAATTTCAGCAGGAATTTAGTTTTAAGAACTGTTATATGGACAAGGAGGTCTATACAACTATTCCAATAAGTTCAAAATTCATCATATGTGTGTCCGTGGTTCTTCTTAAAACATAATTGGTACTTGGTAACTTGGCCGAGTAGTGAAAGGCCAAGTACTCGGTAACTCGGTACTCGGCCAAAGTGCAACTCGGTACGTCTCTAGTTAGAGGCATAGCAATGTTTTGAAATTGAACGGAATATTATATAATCTATCATGTTGTGGAGGACAAGGTGTTCAGTCATGGGCTCTCTTCCGCGAATTTTCAGGATATTAATCTCTAAAAACGAACATTGCAACTCTTTTTAATAATTTAGGAGGTAGGGGATCGTATCTTTTGATCAAAACGTGGAATTTAACACCCGAAACATACGATCATAATCCCTCGAAAATTAGTTTAGAACTATTTTTTGTTCTATAACTACATTGCTAAACTTTTGAGAACTCGCTAAAGAATTTTCTTTGATCGGGGCTGAACTTTTTATGAAGAAATGAAAAAAATAAAATAGAGAAAGAAACGATGGATAAAAATGCTAAATAAATTTATTTGTAAATTGGACTTTTTTTCTTTTCTTCCTCTGCATTGTTTTTTTTCCTTTCTTTCCTTTTCTTTTTTTCTTTCTTTTTTTTTTTGATAATTACAATAAACAAAAATATTATATGACCACTCAGTATTTTAATTTAACTTTCGTTTCATATTTTGCAAGTTTGTTTTAATCAACGAATTTAAAAGGATTCGCCGGAGATTCTTTAGATAGCGTCCGGAAGGTCAGATGTTGTTTACCTTAGAAACCTTCTTTTTGATACGTGTCTGGAGCACCTTCATATTTAAATACAAAACTGGCTCACGATTATCTCTTTTTAGTGGAAGTGTGAGATACAAATGGCATGAACATTAAACTGAGCTACAGTGTAATGTGTAATACACTTGCGAAAGACGAGCTCAAAGTGGAGAGGGCGGAAAACACCCCTATGTAGATAACTTTTCTTTTTCTTCCGGGAATCGAGAGGTTTGAAAAGAGGGAAACACAAATGTACTGACCACTCCATCTCTCCCCTTTCTTTGTTGGTTATTATGTGGAAATTTCTAAAAAAGGTAGATCTCATTTTTGAAATCAGGTTTGAGATAGACAATGTACTGCAAAGAGCTATACGGTTAGAATTTTTTCGGGGGAGCTGAGCCGGCCTGAAATATTATTGAGGGAGCTCAAGCTCCCCCAGCTATCCCGCTTCCGACGCCTATGTGTAAATTCTGCTTGCATTAGTCACCTAAATCAATTAAACTTACTTTGCCGACGTTCAACACTATTGGTTATAGGGAAGTGAAGGGGCAAGGAACATTTACTTTTTAATTTAGTGGGAAGAAGAACTCTCCTTAATTCTCTCCTTCAACCCGCGTGGGCCACCTACGCAATACATAAGAAACGATCGCGTGGAAGTGTGATGTATCTTGCAATCCAGTTTTTTGGCTTTTAATGAACATTAAAAAAAAATGGTCAGGGTAGCACTTACAGAGGACTCTAACTAGTTTTGAATTCTTAGGGGAAAAAATGCTTTTGAAAATATTTCACTCAATAAATTTATTCGAGGAACAATTAATCAATCACAAACAGCCTTCGGCTTCTTTCCCAAAACGAACGCCCTTCATTTAAGAATTAAAGCCTCAGTGTAAGATATATTGAACCTGTTGCTACTCTTTTAGAGACCATTTTAAAAATAGGGCACTTTTTGTGACGAGGCTGCAAAATAGAGACTATTTATGCAAAAAGTGACCTGGTAAAAAGAATTCAAACACTTCAGTGTTTACTTTTGTTAGACTTATTAAAAGACTGCAATATTCAAAGAAAAGATAATTCAGGAAATTTTTAAAAGACCCTATTAAGGGCGCAAGAAAGCAACTTTGGATTATTATAAAAGGCAATTGATTTCAAGATTTAAAATTTATAAAAATAAATGCTTGCAAACGTAGCACCATATGATTTATTTACGATTATAAACGCTTTTCTCGATAAATAAAATGCGGAAGATTGTTGGGACATTCAACTATAGATGGCGCCTACTGTAATTTTAAATTCTGACTAAAGCGAACAATAAACGTTTTTAAGGTGAGTTAAATTAGTCAAGAACTAAGATACGGAGGCATAATTCATGTAAGATTTTAGTTTCAACGCCATAGGTCCAAATTTGAGCATCCAAAAGTGAATATTAGGTTTATTAACCCAATAAGATCTTCACCGACCGTCCGGGAGTTGTGGCGTGCTCCTGTAATCCAGCTGTTTGGAGGGCGAGGCTGTCGGACGGCGTGAGGTTGGGAGTTCTGGCCTCAGCTGCTCTATGTTGATCAGGCGTCCGCGCTAAGCACGGTGTCGATGTGGCTGGTCTGGGGGAGCCCGGATTAAGCAGGTCGCACTAAGGAGGAGCGGACCGGCCCAGGGCGGAAACGCAGCAGGCAAAAGTTCCCGCATGGTGCAGTAGTGGGATAGCGCTTGAGATTAGGCGGTTGGTGCCAGCCCAATTAAGATATCTGGACACAGTCTCTTTTTAGGAGAAAAAAACTCTTTTCAAAGTTCATATCTAGACGAATTATTTAAAATTAGTCAAAAATTAAGACCAAAAGTAACAACCGATTTACGTATTTAAATGAAGATTTAACTTTATATTTTCGCTTAACAAAATTGGTATAAATTAAATAAAAAGTTAATTTTTACAGCTTTGGCGGAACACTTGAAGCCGGCTGTGTTTCTTTGGCGGGTGGGGGAGGGAACGGCAATTACTGCATCTAATTTTATTATTAGTTATTTGGCCTAATTTAACAGTATTTTTTGAAACTTGCTAAAAATCAGAGCACGTAGTAAGAGCCCACAACTTTTTCAATTCAGAATCGTTTTTAATTTTTTTTTATGAAATCACCATTTTAAGAGTATTATAAAACACACAACTCTTATGTAAATTCTGCTTGCATTAGTCACCTAAATCAATTAAACTTACTTTGCCGACGTTCAACACTATTGGATATAGGGAAGTGAAGGGGCAAGGAACATTTCTTTTTTAATTTAGTGGGAAGAAGAACTCTCCTTAATTCTCTCCTTCAACCCGCGCGGGCCACCTACGCAAATACATAAGAAACGATCGCGTGGAAGTGTGATGTATTTTGCAATCCAGTTTTTTGGCTTTTAGTGAACATTAAAAAAAAAAAAAAATGGTCAGGGTAGCACTTACAGAGGACTCTAACTAGTTTTGAATTCTTAGGGGAAAAAATGCTTTTGAAAATATTTCACTCAATAAATTTATTCGAGGAACAATTAATCAATCACAAACAGCCTTCGGCTTCTTTCCCAAAACGAACGCCCTTCATTTAAGAATTAAAGCCTCAGTGTAAGATATATTGAACCTGTTGCTACTCTTTTAGAGACCATTTTAAAAATAGGGCACTTTTTGTGACGAGGCTGCAAAATAGAGACTATTTATGCAAAAAGTGACCTGGTAAAAAGAATTCAAACACTTCAGTGTTTACTTTTGTTAGACTTATTAAAAGACTGCAATGTTCAAAGAAAAGATAATTCAGGAAATTTTTAAAAGACCCTATTAAGGGCGCAAGAAAGCAACTTTGGATTATTATAAAAGGCAATTGATTTCAAGATTTAAAATTTATAAAAATAAATGCTTGCAAACGTAGCACTTTTTGGCCACTAGAGGGCGCCTGTGATGCAGGGAGTGTTATTGCTGCTAATTTGATAAGTGTTTTTTACTATAATTTTTCATTATTACTGTCTAGTTTTAGGTTTTCTTACTTCACTTTATCATGTAATTTAGTTTTATTGTGTTTTGGGGGCTCATTTTTGCTGTTATTGTATTCTTGAAGTGTTTTTGCATTTTTTGGAGCTAAGCCTAACATGTGGTGATCTCCTGGTTTTTGATCTTGTGTGCTTTATTGGGTGTAGCAACTGTTTATTTACTGCTGTTTTTAGTATTTATTCTGTGTTTTTTTGCATTTTTATCTTTCTGTTTTGCCTTTTGGAACATATTCACTGAGTAGAAATGGGTGTTATATGCATTATGAAAGAGGTAAAGAGTGGGAAGGGGGACAGGTGGATCTCTTGTGATTTATGTCATATGTTCCGCCTGTATAAGGGGGAAAATGAGTCTGTTTTTGAGGAGGATTATATTTGCACTAAATGTGCTGAACTCTCAGACTTAAGACTTAAGATGCTAGTTTTGGAAGCCCAGTTAGCATTAGGGTGTAGGCCAGTTGTAGAGGGTATAAATGTTCCAGAGATTCAGGGGGAAGTTTCAAATGAGGAGTTAGATTGGGAAACTAAGGGTGTAATTTTGGGGGACTCTATGGTAAGGGAGGTGGGTAACACAGTTGGGAGAGTAAAGCGTAAGGTGGCTAGGTGTTGTTTACCAGGGGCTCGGGTAAAAGACATTAATATGGTTGCTGAAAAGAAGGGAGTATTGAATAAGGAGGATATGGTTACTTTGTGGGTGGGAACAAATGATGTAGGCCACAGTAAAAATGAGGAGTTTTCTAGGCAATGGGAATCCCTGTTGGATAAAGCAACTAGCTTTTCGACGAATGTCCAAGTGGTTGGTTTGCTTCCCTGGTATGGAGTGCTTAGGAGCTGGCTAAATCAACGTGCGAGGTGTATGAACTTGCTACTGAAGTCAATTTGCGAAAAGCGCAGTATCAGGTTCATTGATGTATGGAGTCATTGTAAACGGGATTGGATTGCTCGGGATGGACTGCATCTGAGCTCTACAGGGGTCAAAATGGTTAGTGGATTAATTTTAAGGGCTTCGGAGTCAAAAAACTAAGTTGGAATGGGGAGCATGGTTCAAGCATCAGGTATCGAGAGAATGAAATTTTTTTGGGTATTGCTAGGAAAGGAAATAAAGTGACGAACAAGAGTAGTAATGTTAACAATTGTAATTTAGGAAATTTCAGGGTGTTAAATAAAAGCAACTTAGGCATGCTTAAAGTTTTCTATACCAATGCTCGCAGTATTAGGAACAAGATGGATGAATTGAAAAGCATAGTTATGGATGAGAAGTTGGATGTTATTGGAATTACAGAGACATGGGCTACTGAATCTGATGCAGAGTTATTACATATTGCTGGGTATAATTTGTTCAGACAGGATAGAGTAGGTAAAAGAGGTGGTGGGGTTTTATTTTATGTTAGAGACAATTTTATTTGCAATGAATTGGTCATAAATGATAAGCCTACTGATATTGATATGGTTTGGCTGGAGTTGATGAGCAGTAAGGGCAAAAAGCTACGCTTTGGAAACATTTATAGGCCACCTAATTCAAACCAGGGACAAGATGAACAGATGTACCGTATTATTAGTGACATGTCCAGTAAGGGATCCGTTATCATAATGGGGGATTTCAATTTTCCGGGTATTGATTGGAATAATTTTTATCCTGGTAATGGCAAAGAAGAGGAATTTTTAAAAGTAATTGGTGACTGTTTCTTAGATCAAGTTGTAACTCAGGGAACTCGAGAGGAGGCCATTTTGGATCTAGTCTTTTGTGACATAGGTAGTTTTGTTCAGGGGTTGAGTGTAGGGGAGCATATTGGAGATAGTGATCATAACAGCATTAGGTTCCGGGTTAAATTTGAAGTGTGCAAAGATGATAATTTTAGGTTTGTGCCCAATTTCAGAAACACCAATTTTGTTGCACTTAGGCAGAGCTTGAAAGAGGTTTTTTCGTCAGGGTTGGAAAATAACGACGTAGATCAGCAGTGGACGGAATTTAGGGATAAACTTGCTAAAACCGTTGGGGACTATGTTCCATTTAGGAGAAAAGGTGTTAGTACCAAAATTTGGCCCATGTGGTTCTCCAGGGAGACTAAAGAAGCTCTTAATTATAAGCAAGCCACTTTTCGTAAGTTTAAAGGAACTGGTCAGAGTGCGGAGAGGCTCCAGTATGGTAAGGCAAGGCGAAATTTTAAGTATTTGGTACGGATTCAGAAAAGGGAATTGGAGCAAAGGCTGGCAGATGACATTGATGGGAACCCTAAGAGGTTTTTTGCTTACGCTAATTCTGGGAAAGCTCGAAACAGTCAAATTGGGCCCTTGGTTGATGAGTATGGAAATTTAATCCAAAATGATAGGGATATTGCAAATGTTCTAAATAACTTTTTTTCCAGTGTGTTTAACGATAACTGTATCTCAACAGTTGACACTAACAAGACACAAGCTATTATACAGCTTGAGGATTTTGTATTTTCCAGGGAGGAGGTTTTATTTCATTTGAAAAAGATTAAAGCAACTAAAGCTCCGGGACCAGATAATATCTATCCAAAAATTTTAGTTGAATGTGCAGAGGAATTAGTGGATGTTATTTTGAATATTTTCAATGCTTCTTATAACTCAGGGACGGTGCCAGAGGACTGGAAGCTGGCTAACATAACGCCACTCTTCAAGAAGGGGTCTAAAGGTATTGCTGGGAATTATAGACCTGTAAGTTTGACTTCGGTGATTTGTAAGATTTTCGAAACTTTGATCAAAATTAAGATCATGATGTTCTTAGAGACTAATAGTCTGTTGACTAGTTTGCAGTATGGTTTCAGGAAAGGTAAATCCTGTACTACTAATTTATTGCATTTCTACGACAAGGTTACCTCAGCTTTAGATAACAAAAAATGTGTGGATGTTGTTTATATTGATTTTCAAAAAGCTTTTGACAAGGTACCGCATGTTGCTCTTCTCAGCAAGTTAGCTGACATTGGAATAGGAGGAAAAACTTTACTTTGGGTTAGAAATTGGCTTACTGGTAGAACTCTTATGTAAATTCTGCTTGCATTAGTCACCTAAATCAATTAAACTTACTTTGCCGACGTTCAACACTATTGGTTATAGGGAAGTGAAGGGGCAAGGAACATTTACTTTTTAATTTAGTGAGAAGAAGAACTCTCCTTAATTCTCTCCTTCAACGCGCGCGGGCCACCTACGCAAATACATAAGAAACGATCGCGTGGAAGTGTGATGTATCTTGCAATCCAGTTTTTTGGCTTTTAGTGAACATTAAAAAAAAAAAAAAAATGGTCAGGGTAGCACTTACAGAGGACTCTAACTAGTTTTGAATTCTTAGGGGAAAAAATGCTTTTGAAAATATTTCACTCAATAAATTTATTCGAGGAACAATTAATCAATCACAAACAGCCTTCGGCTTCTTTCCCAAAACGAACGCCCTTCATTTAAGAATTAAAGCCTCAGTGTAAGATATATTGAACCTGTTGCTACTCTTTTAGAGACCATTTTAAAAATAGGGCACTTTTTGTGACGAGGCTGCAAAATAGAGACTATTTATGCAAAAAGTGACCTGGTAAAAAGAATTCAAACACTTCAGTGTTTACTTTTGTTAGACTTATTAAAAGACTGCAATGTTCAAAGAAAAGATAATTCAGGAAATTTTTAAAAGACCCTATTAAGGGCGCAAGAAAGCAACTTTGGATTATTATAAAAGGCAATTGATTTCAAGATTTAAAATTTATAAAAATAAATGCTTGCAAACGTAGCACTTTTTGGCCACTAGAGGGCGCCTGTGATGCAGGGAGTGTTATTGCTGCTAATTTGATAAGTGTTTTTTACTATAATTTTTCATTATTACTGTCTAGTTTTAGGTTTTCTTACTTCACTTTATCATGTAATTTAGTTTTATTGTGTTTTGGGGGCTCATTTTTGCTGTTATTGTATTCTTGAAGTGTTTTTGCATTTTTTGGAGCTAAGCCTAACATGTGGTGATCTCCTGGTTTTTGATCTTGTGTGCTTTATTGGGTGTAGCAACTGTTTATTTACTGCTGTTTTTAGTATTTATTCTGTGTTTTTTTGCATTTTTATCTTTCTGTTTTGCCTTTTGGAACATATTCACTGAGTAGAAATGGGTGTTATATGCATTATGAAAGAGGTAAAGAGTGGGAAGGGGGACAGGTGGATCTCTTGTGATTTATGTCATATGTTCCGCCTGTATAAGGGGGAAAATGAGTCTGTTTTTGAGGAGGATTATATTTGCACTAAATGTGCTGAACTCTCAGACTTAAGACTTAAGATGCTAGTTTTGGAAGCCCAGTTAGCATTAGGGTGTAGGCCAGTTGTAGAGGGTATAAATGTTCCAGAGATTCAGGGGGAAGTTTCAAATGAGGAGTTAGATTGGGAAACTAAGGGTGTAATTTTGGGGGACTCTATGGTAAGGGAGGTGGGTAACACAGTTGGGAGAGTAAAGCGTAAGGTGGCTAGGTGTTGTTTACCAGGGGCTCGGGTAAAAGACATTAATATGGTTGCTGAAAAGAAGGGAGTATTGAATAAGGAGGATATGGTTACTTTGTGGGTGGGAACAAATGATGTAGGCCACAGTAAAAATGAGGAGTTTTCTAGGCAATGGGAATCCCTGTTGGATAAAGCAACTAGCTTTTCGACGAATGTCCAAGTGGTTGGTTTGCTTCCCTGGTATGGAGTGCTTAGGAGCTGGCTAAATCAACGTGCGAGGTGTATGAACTTGCTACTGAAGTCAATTTGCGAAAAGCGCAGTATCAGGTTCATTGATGTATGGAGTCATTGTAAACGGGATTGGATTGCTCGGGATGGACTGCATCTGAGCTCTACAGGGGTCAAAATGGTTAGTGGATTAATTTTAAGGGCTTCGGAGTCAAAAAACTAAGTTGGAATGGGGAGCATGGTTCAAGCATCAGGTATCGAGAGAATGAAATTTTTTTGGGTATTGCTAGGAAAGGAAATAAAGTGACGAACAAGAGTAGTAATGTTAACAATTGTAATTTAGGAAATTTCAGGGTGTTAAATAAAAGCAACTTAGGCATGCTTAAAGTTTTCTATACCAATGCTCGCAGTATTAGGAACAAGATGGATGAATTGAAAAGCATAGTTATGGATGAGAAGTTGGATGTTATTGGAATTACAGAGACATGGGCTACTGAATCTGATGCAGAGTTATTACATATTGCTGGGTATAATTTGTTCAGACAGGATAGAGTAGGTAAAAGAGGTGGTGGGGTTTTATTTTATGTTAGAGACAATTTTATTTGCAATGAATTGGTCATAAATGATAAGCCTACTGATATTGATATGGTTTGGCTGGAGTTGATGAGCAGTAAGGGCAAAAAGCTACGCTTTGGAAACATTTATAGGCCACCTAATTCAAACCAGGGACAAGATGAACAGATGTACCGTATTATTAGTGACATGTCCAGTAAGGGATCCGTTATCATAATGGGGGATTTCAATTTTCCGGGTATTGATTGGAATAATTTTTATCCTGGTAATGGCAAAGAAGAGGAATTTTTAAAAGTAATTGGTGACTGTTTCTTAGATCAAGTTGTAACTCAGGGAACTCGAGAGGAGGCCATTTTGGATCTAGTCTTTTGTGACATAGGTAGTTTTGTTCAGGGGTTGAGTGTAGGGGAGCATATTGGAGATAGTGATCATAACAGCATTAGGTTCCGGGTTAAATTTGAAGTGTGCAAAGATGATAATTTTAGGTTTGTGCCCAATTTCAGAAACACCAATTTTGTTGCACTTAGGCAGAGCTTGAAAGAGGTTTTTTCGTCAGGGTTGGAAAATAACGACGTAGATCAGCAGTGGACGGAATTTAGGGATAAACTTGCTAAAACCGTTGGGGACTATGTTCCATTTAGGAGAAAAGGTGTTAGTACCAAAATTTGGCCCATGTGGTTCTCCAGGGAGACTAAAGAAGCTCTTAATTATAAGCAAGCCACTTTTCGTAAGTTTAAAGGAACTGGTCAGAGTGCGGAGAGGCTCCAGTATGGTAAGGCAAGGCGAAATTTTAAGTATTTGGTACGGATTCAGAAAAGGGAATTGGAGCAAAGGCTGGCAGATGACATTGATGGGAACCCTAAGAGGTTTTTTGCTTACGCTAATTCTGGGAAAGCTCGAAACAGTCAAATTGGGCCCTTGGTTGATGAGTATGGAAATTTAATCCAAAATGATAGGGATATTGCAAATGTTCTAAATAACTTTTTTTCCAGTGTGTTTAACGATAACTGTATCTCAACAGTTGACACTAACAAGACACAAGCTATTATACAGCTTGAGGATTTTGTATTTTCCAGGGAGGAGGTTTTATTTCATTTGAAAAAGATTAAAGCAACTAAAGCTCCGGGACCAGATAATATCTATCCAAAAATTTTAGTTGAATGTGCAGAGGAATTAGTGGATGTTATTTTGAATATTTTCAATGCTTCTTATAACTCAGGGACGGTGCCAGAGGACTGGAAGCTGGCTAACATAACGCCACTCTTCAAGAAGGGGTCTAAAGGTATTGCTGGGAATTATAGACCTGTAAGTTTGACTTCGGTGATTTGTAAGATTTTCGAAACTTTGATCAAAATTAAGATCATGATGTTCTTAGAGACTAATAGTCTGTTGACTAGTTTGCAGTATGGTTTCAGGAAAGGTAAATCCTGTACTACTAATTTATTGCATTTCTACGACAAGGTTACCTCAGCTTTAGATAACAAAAAATGTGTGGATGTTGTTTATATTGATTTTCAAAAAGCTTTTGACAAGGTACCGCATGTTGCTCTTCTCAGCAAGTTAGCTGACATTGGAATAGGAGGAAAAACTTTACTTTGGGTTAGAAATTGGCTTACTGGTAGAACTCTTATGTAAATTCTGCTTGCATTAGTCACCTAAATCAATTAAACTTACTTTGCCGACGTTCAACACTATTGGTTATAGGGAAGTGAAGGGGCAAGGAACATTTACTTTTTAATTTAGTGAGAAGAAGAACTCTCCTTAATTCTCTCCTTCAACGCGCGCGGGCCACCTACGCAAATACATAAGAAACGATCGCGTGGAAGTGTGATGTATCTTGCAATCCAGTTTTTTGGCTTTTAGTGAACATTAAAAAAAAAAAAAAAATGGTCAGGGTAGCACTTACAGAGGACTCTAACTAGTTTTGAATTCTTAGGGGAAAAAATGCTTTTGAAAATATTTCACTCAATAAATTTATTCGAGGAACAATTAATCAATCACAAACAGCCTTCGGCTTCTTTCCCAAAACGAACGCCCTTCATTTAAGAATTAAAGCCTCAGTGTAAAATATATTGAACCTGTTGCTACTCTTTTAGAGACCATTTTAAAAATAGGGCACTTTTTGTGACGAGGCTGCAAAATAGAGACTATTTATGCAAAAAGTGACCTGGTAAAAAGAATTCAAACACTTCAGTGTTTACTTTTGTTAGACTTATTAAAAGACTGCAATATTCAAAGAAAAGATAATTCAGGAAATTTTTAAAAGACCCTATTAAGGGCGCAAGAAAGCAACTTTGGATTATTATAAAAGGCAATTGATTTCAAGATTTAAAATTTATAAAAATAAATGCTTGCAAACGTAGCACCATATGATTTATTTATGATTATAAACGCTTTTCTCGATAAATAAAATGCGGAAGATTGTTGGGACATTCAACTATAGATGGCGCCCACTGTAATTTTAAATTCTGACTAAAGCGAACACTAAACGTTTTTAAGGTGAGTTAAATTAGTCAAGAACTAAGATACGGAGGCATAATTGATGTAAGATTTTAGTTTCAACGCCATAGGTCCAAATTTGAGCATCGAAAAGTGAATATTAGGTTTATTAACCCAATAAGATCTTCACCGACCGTCTGGGAGTTGTGGCGTGCTCCTGTAATCCAGCTGCTTGGAGGGCGAGGCTGTCGGACGGCGTGAGGTTGGGAGTTCTGGCCTCAGCTGCTCTATGTTGATCAGGCGTCCGCGCTAAGCACGGTGTCGATGTGGCTGGTCTGGGGGAGCCCGGATTAAGCAGGTCGCACTAAGGAGGAGCGGACCGGCCCAGGGCGGAAACGCAGCAGGCAAAAGTTCCCGCATGGTGCAGTAGTGGGATAGCGCTTGAGATTAGGCGGTTGGTGCCAGCCCAATTAAGATATCTGGACACAGTCTCTTTTTAGGAGAAAAAAACTCTTTTCAAAGTTTATATCTAGACGAATTATTTAAAATTAGTCAAAAATTAAGACCAAAAGTAACAACCGATTTACGTATTTAAATGAAGATTTAACTTTATATTTTCGCTTAACAAAATTGGTATAAATTAAATAAAAAGTTAATTTTTACAGCTTTGGCGGAACACTTGAAGCCGGCTGTGTTTCTTTGGCGGGTGGGGG
The DNA here is from genome assembly GCF_026930045.1 of Uloborus diversus. Lineage (NCBI taxonomy): Eukaryota > Metazoa > Arthropoda > Arachnida > Araneae > Uloboridae > Uloborus > Uloborus diversus. The sequence continues at coordinate 104,677,781 of NC_072738.1, read as the reverse complement.
AGGGAACGGCAATTACTGCATCTAATTTTATTATTAGTTATTTGGCCTAATTTAACAGTATTTTTTGAAACTTGCTAAAAATCAGAGCACGTAGTAAGAGCCCACAACTTTTTCAATTCAGAATCGTTTTTAATTTTTTTTTATGAAATCACCATTTTAAGAGTATTATAAAACACACAACTCTTATGTAAATTCTTCTTGCATTAGTCACCTAAATCAATTAAACTTACTTTGCCGACGTTCAACACTATTGGATATAGGGAAGTGAAGGGGCAAGGAACATTTCTTTTTTAATTTAGTGGGAAGAAGAACTCTCCTTAATTCTCTCCTTCAACCCGCGCGGGCCACCTACGCAAATACATAAGAAACGATCGCGTGGAAGTGTGATGTATTTTGCAATCCAGTTTTTTGGCTTTTAGTGTTCACTAAAAAAAAAAAAAAATGGTCAGGGTAGCACTTACAGAGGACTCTAACTAGTTTTGAATTCTTAGGGGAAAAAATGCTTTTGAAAATATTTCACTCAATAAATTTATTCGAGGAACAATTAATCAATCACAAACAGCCTTCGGCTTCTTTCCCAAAACGAACGCCCTTCATTTAAGAATTAAAGCCTCAGTGTAAGATATATTGAACCTGTTGCTACTCTTTTAGAGACCATTTTAAAAATAGGGCACTTTTTGTGACGAGGCTGCAAAATAGAGACTATTTATGCAAAAAGTGACCTGGTAAAAAGAATTCAAACACTTCAGTGTTT